>NW_020862706.1:0-132147 GCF_003713205.1 Coffea eugenioides | reverse complement strand
TGTTATGAAATAACAAAAATGTGGATGTTCCTTTGTATTCCCAAGGGGATTAATTCATGATTTTATGGCTACTTATGTATATAGGTTACAATTCATAAATCCATTCATGTTGCGGAGAAACCGTTTCATAGGTTTCTTCATATTATTGTAGTAGTGGATGTTTAATAAGATTTATGTACCTTTATTTTTGTAGTGCCTATATATAGAGGTACATTGAGACCCTTTGAGTGGACTTTTGTATCTTATTGGAATATAAGAATATCACTCTCCATTTTTCTACTTCTTTCTCCAATATTTCACTTGATATTATAGTAGCTTATTTTATTAGTTTTACAACACGTTATCAGCACGAAAACTCTACTTTTGAGCAAAAGGTGAAAACGGAGGCGCTACTTTGAACAAAAGTAAAGCACAAGATTTTGCCGAAATTCTGCCCGTATTTCTTCAAGTGACTTTTGAGGTAAATTTCTAAGTCAAAATCTTATTCCAATTTCTTATGGCTAATCTTACAAAACAAGAGTTTGTACCTCTTGATATTTCTGGAAAAAATTATTTATCATGGGTATTGGATGTTGAAATCCATCTTGAGGCAATGGATCTTGGTAATACTATTGTGGAAAAAAATGAATCCTCAAACCAAGACCGTGCCAAAGCTATGATTTTTCTTCGTCATCATTTAGATGAAGGATTAAAATCAGAATATCTTACTGTTAAAGATCCTCTTGTCCTTTGGCGAGATTTGAAAGAAAGATTCGACCACCTGAAGTTGGTCGTTCTTCCAAAAGCCCGATATGATTGGCTTCACTTACGGCTGCAAGATTTTAAATCTGTCAACGAATATAATTCAGCTATGTTCAGAATCACTTCTCAATTATCATTATGTGGCGAAAAAGTCACTGATGAAGATATGTTAGAGAAAACATTTTCTACTTTTCATGTCTCTAACATGCTCCTGCAGCAGCAATATCGAGAGAAGGGGTTTAAAAAATATTCTGAACTTATTGCATGTCTTCTCTTGGCTGAACAAAATAATGAATTGTTGCTGAAAAATCATGAGTCCCGACCAACTGGTGCAAGTCCATTCCCTGAAGCGAATGCGACCCAATTTCAAAATTCTGGTCGAGGTCGTGGACGTGGCCGTAGAGGTGGCCGTGGAGGAGGCCGCGGACGTGGCCGTGGCCGTGGACGTGATCGTAGTAAATTTGTGCCCCGTGAAAATTTTAACCGTGGCAAGCAACAAAATGTTTTCCAAAAGAGGGAAAATAACTACGATCAGAAAAATGGAGAAAAGAAAGTTTATGAAGAAAAATGCTACCGGTGTGGTATGGAAGGTCATTGGTCTCGTACCTGTCGTACGGCCGAACATCTTGTTGACCTCTATCAAGCATCATTGAAAAAGAAAGACAAAGGTGTTGAGACAAATTTCATTGATCAAAAGAATGACTATGATGATGGTGATGATGCTGACATGACACACCTCGATGTTGCTGATTTTTTTGAACATCCTGAAGATGTCAACAAATATCCCATGATTATTTAGATATTTTTATGATGCTTTATATCTTTCATGTAATTTCCTTTCCATTGAATATTTATTTTCGCATCTTTATTAATATTTATTTTTGTTTGAAATTTTCTTCCTGAAGAAGAAATGGATGTCAAATATTTGGGATTAAATAATGGTGATGATGATATTTGTCTCATTGATAGTGCTACTACGCACACCATATTGAAAAATAAAAAATATTTTTCTTGTTTGAAAATGGGAGAGACAAATGTTAATACCATTAGTGGTAGTGCAAAATTGATTGAAGGCTCCGGAAGAGCCACTATATTTCTCCCTGAAGGGACTAAAATTATTGTAAATAATGCACTATTCTCTCCCAAGTCTCGAAGAAACTTATTGAGTTTTAAAGATATCCGCGAAAATGGATATCATATCGAGACAATGACTGAGACAAATGGTGAATTTTTATTAATCACAAGTATCATTTATGGGAAAAAATGCGAAGTAGAAAAATTACCTTCTTTTTCTTCTGGGTTATATTATGCACAAATTAGTGCAATTGAAATTCATCACCTAGTAGACCAGAAGTCTACTCATCCCGATGATTTTATGGTTTGGCATGATCGTCTCGGACATCCTGGATCTATAATGATGAGACGAATAATTGAGAATTCACATGGCCACTCATTGAAAAATAAAAAAGTATTAAAAGCCAATGAATTCTCTTGTGTTGCTTGTTCTCAAAGGAAATTAATTATTAGACCATCACAAGTTAAAGTTGGGACTGAATCCCCTGCATTTCTAGAACGAATTCATGGTGATATATGTGGGCCTGTAGATCCACCATGTGGACCATTTCGATATTTTATGGTGCTAATTGATGCATCAACTAGATGGTCACATGTATGTTTATTATCTACTCGCAACTTGGCATTTGCGAGATTGCTTGCTCAAATAATTAAATTGCGAGCACAATTTCCAGATTATCCAATAAAGAAAATTCGTCTAGATAATGCTGGTGAATATTCGTCACATGCTTTTGACGATTATTGTATGTCCATTGGAATAACTGTTGAACATCCTGTAGCTTATGTTCACACACAAAATGGTCTAGCCGAATCACTTATTAAACGGTTACAATTAATTGCTAGACCATTGTTGATGAGGTCTAAACTTCCTTCATCTGCTTGGGGACATGCTATTTTACATGCAGCAACACTTGTGAGAATTAGGCCGACAAATTATCATACTTATTCTCCCCTACAATTAACTTTTGGTTATGAGCCCAATATTTCTCATTTACGAATATTTGGTTGTGCGGTATATGTCCCAATTGCACCGCCCCAACGTCGTAAATTGGGCCCACAAAGAAGATTGGGGATATATGTCGGATATGAATCACCTTCAATCATTAAGTATATGGAACCATTAACAGGTGATTTATTTACTGCGAGATTTGCAGATTGTCATTTTGATGAATCACATTTTCCGACATTAGGGGGAGATAAAAATCAACCGAAAAAGGAAATTACTTGGAAAATATCATTGAATTTCCTTGATTCTCGTACTAAAGAATGTGAATTAGAAGTTCAAAGGATTATACATTTGCAAAAAATTGCAAATCAATTACCGGATGCATTTAATGACTCCAGAAGAGTTACTAAATCACATATTCCTGCTGAAAATGCTCCGATTAAAATTGATGTCCCTGAAGGACAAATTACAAGTGCTAATGAGTCTAAAGCACGCTTGAAGCGTGGGAGACCTCTTGGTTCCAAAGATAAAAATCCTCGAAAGAAAAGAGGAGTAGATGAATCAACAATTAGTGACAAAATTCAACCTCCTGAAGAGGTCGCTCCTAAAGAGCCAATTCTTGAAGAGAATGAAATTATAGAAAATTCAATAAATTTTGTCACTTCAAGAAAAAGTTGGAACCGAAAAGAAATAATTATTGATAGTATTTTCGCATATAATGTAGCACTTGATATTATGGCAAAGGACGAGGATCATGAGCCTAGATCGGTTGATGAATGTCGAGGTAGAAATGATTGGCCAAAATGGAAAGATGCGATCCAATCTGAATTGGACTCACTGGCTAAAAGAAAAGTTTTTGACCTGTAGTCCAAACACCTGAAGGTGTAAAGCCAGTAGGATATAAATGGGTATTTGTGAGAAAAAGAAATGAGAAAAATGAAATTGTGAGGTATAAAGCAAGACTTGTAGCTCAAGAATTTTCACAAAGGCCTGGATTTGATTATAATAAAACGTATTCACCTGTAGTGGATGCTATCACATTTAGATATCTTGTGAGTTTTGCAGTACATGAAAAATTAGATATGCGTCTAATGGACGTCATTACTGCATATTTATATGGGAATCTTGAAAATGATATTTATATGAGAATCCCCGAAGGATTTAACATGCCTGAAACATGCAAATCAAATCCTAAAAATATTTATTCTATTAAATTACAAAGGTCCCTGTATAGGCTCAAACAATCTGGACGTATGTGGTATAATCGCCTCAATGAATGTCTGACCAAAGAAGGTTATACCAATAATCCAATATGTCCATGTGTTTTTATCAAGAAAAATGGATCAAATTTTGTGATAATTGCTGTATATGTTGATGATTTAAATTTGATTGAAACTCTTGAAGAGATTCAAAATAGTGTGTTGAGTATTTGAAGAAAGAATTTGAAATCAAAGATTTTGGAAAGACAAAATTCTACCTTGGTTTACAAATTGAGTATTTGAAAGGTGAAATTTTTGTTCACCAAACTGCTTTTACTCGGAAGGTATTAAAACGATTTTATATGGATAAAGCACATACATTGAGTACCCCAATGGTTGTCAGATCATTAATCCTAATAAGGATCCTTTTAGACCACGAGAGGAAAATGAAGAGATACTTGGTCCTGAAGTACCATATCTCAGTGCAATTGGTGTACTAATATATCTTGCTAATTGTACAAGACCTAATATATCATTTGCAGTAAATTTATTAGCAAGATTTAGTTCATCGCCCACAAGACGACATTGGAATGGTATTAAACATATTTTTCGCTATCTCCAAGGAACAATAGATCTTGGTTTATTTTATTCAAATAAATCCAAAACTGAATTGGTTGGTTATGCTGATGCTGGGTATTTATCCGACCCGCATAAAGCAAGATCTCAGACTAGTTATTTATTTACATATGGAGGCACAACCATTTCTTGGCGATCTACAAAGCAATCACTAGCTGCCACTTCATCGAATCATGCTGAAATAATAGCAATTCATGAAGCCAGTCGAGAATGTGTTTGGTTAATATTAATGACCCACTATATCCGGAAGAGTTGTGGGTTATCCTCCGGAAAAGAAAATCCTCTAACTATATTATATGAAGATAATGCAGCTTGTATAGCTCAATTGAAAGGAGGATATATTAAAGGAGATAGGACGAAACACATTTCACCAAAATTCTTTTTTACTAATGATTTGCAAAAGAATGGTGAAATTGATGTGCAACAAATCCGATCAGATAATAATCTGGCAGATTTATTTACCAAGGCATTACCAACTGCGACATTTGAGAGATTGGTGAAGAATATTGGAATACGACGATTAAAAGATCTCAAATGACGTTTGCATCAGGGGAGAAATTATTACACAAGAATAGTGTACTCTTTTTCCTTCACTAGGGTTTTTGGTCCTACTGGATTTTTCCCTAGTAAGGTTTTAACGAGGCATATTCTTTGTACAATGGACATCCAAGGGGGAGTGTTATGAAATAACAAAAAATATGGATGTCCCTTTGTATTTCCAAGGGGATTAATTCATGATTTTATGGCTACATTATGTGTAGATGTTACAATCCATAAATCTATTCATGTAGTGGAGAAACCGTTTCATAAGTTTTTTCATATTATTGTAGTAGTGGGTGTTTAATAGGATTTATGTACCATTGATCTTATAGTACCTATATATAGAGGTACATTGACACCCTTTGAGAGGACTTTTGTATTTGGTTGGAATACAAGAATATCATTCTCCATTGCTCTACATTTTCTCTAATATCTCCATTCATACTATAGTAGTTTATTTTGTTTTATAACAATACATAGGTAAGCAAAATTGTTGGATACTTACATTAGCAATTTAGCATCATAAAGTTACCTTATCTTTTAAGCGAAAGTTAGGTAAAACGTGAAAATACTGTTCGTTTATGCCAAGTTCCCACCATAGCGACTGAAGGATTGTTTTGTATGTTTTCTTGCATGATTGTGAAGAGGAGGAGAAAGTGTCAAGTATGTCTGTAAAAGAAAGAGGCAAGAAATGAAGGAAGAATTTAAAAAGAGAAAGGGTTCAAGCGGTCTTGTTTGTTTTTCCCTTTTGTTTTATCAATAAAAGTTACTAGTGATCAATAATGTGAAACTTAAAATCTGGTGTTACTTGAAATTTGGCAGTACCATATGTATTTCATGTAGGTTTCAACTTACAAGTAATTAACAAAATTACAGATTATCGCTCTATATATTATTCATAGATGAGTATTCACTAACTTCCTACACTGTTTTTAGCAACTCCGAATTAAGGTCAAGGGACTACCTTATATTAAAAAATTGAATTATAGTTGACCTAAATAATAATAGAATATCAATTCAA
Source organism: Coffea eugenioides (assembly GCF_003713205.1). Taxonomy (NCBI): domain Eukaryota; kingdom Viridiplantae; phylum Streptophyta; class Magnoliopsida; order Gentianales; family Rubiaceae; genus Coffea; species Coffea eugenioides. The sequence goes on along the minus strand of NW_020862706.1, from coordinate 125,990 downwards.
AAATTGGAGTAATTTTTCAAAATATCTATGAGTAGTCTAACAAGCAAATGTAATTAATCCTTCAATACTGTATGGGCAAAAAATGGACAAAATGAAAAAAAAAAAAAAAGAATCATAAGGTGCTTTAAAAACAATTCGTGAAGTTCCAAAAAAATTTCATTAACAAAATTAGTAGTTCATTAAGAAGATTGAGCGACTTACACGCTTACCTTTAGGACATATACAATCTCTTTTCATGTAAACAAATATGCTACAGAAGAAAATTATGGTTTTATTTGATCTCTATTAGATGTTTAACACTTCATTTCACTATCATGGAGACATGAGAGACGAACCGTCCATTTGTTGTACGAGGATGCCAAAGCGAGTTTGGGCAAGACATCTAATTAGTTAACACGGACCAATGTCAATCTTACATTCTTAATCTCATTCTTTACCATAAAATAATTCTGCAATTCCATCCTAATAACCTGTCGATAGACAGATTGTTAAATACTCAAAATGAGGGGGCTTGATAATTTTGACTTGGAGTTGCGGATAAATTAAGTGAGGTACGAGACGATTATCCATCCTACACAGCATGTTAATTATCACATTGATGTTGTTTGCAAAAGTGTAAAGGTTAGGTTTTCATCAGCTAATTGCTCTTGTGAGCATGTTTTGCATGGATCTGAGCCACCGCAAGTGTAGGGTTTTTTGTGTTGATAATTTTGTCCATGAGGCTTAATGAATCCTGACTGGACCATTTTCAGTATTTCTCTTCTTTTCTTTTTTTTTTATTTTTTATATCTTTGGTTTTGGAGGAAGGTTGGGAGTAGCATGACTATTTCGAATATGGAATCCTTTTTTGGATAAAAGATAAAATTTCATTTAATGAAATCTACACTAATGATAGAAAATAAGCTGAACATGTCACAAAAATATTTAATCTAAAAAAATCAATAGATTTAACATATTTAGAAAATAACAGAAATTACACTATAAAATTTTAACAGATCAAATAAGTCTTTTTTTTTTTTGAACTGAAATTGCTTTCAACTTTATTTGTTCATTGCCATAAAAACCACAGTGAATTCCGTGTTCAAAGCATCCGTCTTTTTTATGTGCATGTTACGATCAAATAAGTCACGATCGAGCAGCTCAATAAACTTATGTGCATGTTAATACCATTAGATCTTCTATATGACTGGTTCAAGATTAAAATGGATGCTGAGATATGATGAAATGATCCAAGAAATCCCAAATCTGAACAAAATCTTACCCTAATAAACAAATGAAAAAACCTGATGGTACTTTCAATATTTTCAATATGGAACTTGGATTTTAAGTTCATGAAAAATTGAAGTATCTGATGCTACTTTTGTCCCAACTATGTCATATTTGGGAGAATTTTTTTTTTGGATCTTATGGAGGGCCTAAGGCTCTATCTATTGCAAGCAACAAATCTTGGAGGAGTAATCCCTATACAATCAGCTCCAAGTAGCTCTAGTAATTCTTCTAGTGGATCCCGTAGTACTTGGTAGTTTTCCGGTTTGGTTGCTATGAAATTTAGATTTGTTTGTTCTCAGTTCTAACGGAAAACTAGAGTTAATTTTCCTGTATATCCATCTCTTTACTACTTTTACTAGCATTTTGACTCGTGCGATGCACGGATTTATATTTTAGTTCAAACAATACTTATATATTATAGTATAGGATAAAGTATATGAAAAAAGCAAAAAATTCAAAGCAGTGTATGCTTAACATGTTAAAAAAGTTTACTTTATAAATACAAAATAGACTTTCTTAATATTAATATCTTAAATAAATTGAAACCAAATTTTGTTAACCTATTGTTTGTCAATATACGATAACAATTTGAATAAAATAATTTAATTTATAACGATTTACATGATAGAGCAATTGTAAACTTATTTATCAATACATCATATTAAACCCATATGTCAAAATTTTTAACATTACAAATATAAAGTAAAACTAATTCATTTTCCCCAATTTTAGTAAATTATTTATCGCATCTTGTAATTCTAAAATTGTTAAGTGCTTATAGAATAATGTTTTTCATAAACTTTAATATAGATTTAAAATAATCTTTGTAAGATGTGTTTTAAAATTTTTAAATTTGTTAAAAACTATCACCCTTTCCATCTTCTTTTACCTATTATCTAGCTATCTACTGTCTTTAATGACTTTCAGATCTCTTACCACAGTGTCATCATTCCTGTCATATCCCAAAAATCCCTTCCTTTCTTCTCCACTCTCTCCATCCAATCTTGTAAATAGTTCACCTTCATTTTTCGACTTTTCCCACCACTCTTTAACTTCTTGTTATTGTCTTTCCCTCGCCTATAGTTAGCCTTTAGCTTTCTATCATTGCCACCCAATTTTCTATTATTTTCCCTTCACCATTCTCCCAAATCCTTTAAATCCATAATTTGTGTTTTTAGGCTAGTAGTAGGCTAGTATTACTTTGTTTTTTATTTAGTGATTTCATAATTTAGGATTCACAAATTGTACCATTATTGATATTTTAAATCCACGACCAATGATTAGTATTTTCTTTTTGTTTTCTGTAACAGCCCCACTTTCCCCTAAGGCGAACCAAAGGGGTTAGCGGACTGCCTGCCCAGCTCTCGCCAGGACTACGGATCAGATTAGAGCTATCTATTGCGATCCGGAACTTACAAACGAGCGTAAACAGGTCAAAATGGTAAAATAACCCAAAATAAAAAATGAAATCCGGAGTCGGTCATGAATAGTAACCGATCCGTCAAAACCCAACCGAAAGAGCACGCAAACATTCACATCTGAACTTTAGCGATTACAATCCAAAAGGACATACAAAAGTTTTCAAAAGTTAATACATATACACGGTTTGCCAAATCAAAAGAGAAAACGCCCCAAAAGTATACTTAGGGTTTTAATACATGAGCTATACAAAAGATATGTTCAACTAGCTCAATTTGGCAGCCATTTGTCAAATCCAGACCAAAAGGGCAAAATTTTCCTGTAAGGAAAACAAAAGGAACAGAAAGGGGTGAGCTTGCGCTCAATGAGGTACCAAACAGATAGCATTGAAATCATGGCATTTCACATTCAGCAAATCAAATCAAGTACACATGCCAGATATAAAGCAAAAGAACCAATGATTCAAATCAGAAGGATACGGGTGGCTCTCAGGAGCCAAATTTCCAGTGCAGTGCTTGATCTAAACCGGTTGACTCTCCGTCAACGCATATAGAACCAACGCGTCCGTAGACCCCTCTTTACACCGAATTTCGTCCACCAAACACCCCTTTACCGGGCCCGCTCACCTCAACCGAACAGAAATGGTAATACTCGAGTATACCGGAATCAAGGGTCTCAATACCCAAAATCCCCGAACAGACTACCGTGGTTCGTTATCTAATCGTCCAGGCCCTTGCCGGCCCGACTCGAATAACTTAGCCACAGGATTGAGCTCATAGGTCATAGAAATCCAAACAGATGCAGACACAGATAACAGATTCAGATACAGATACAGAATAGCAGATTCAGATAGCAGATTCAGACGGCAGATTCAGATAGGCACTCAAAATTGGCATATGGACAGACAAGAGAACGAGTGTGATAAAGTACACCCTCGTCTCAAACAAATTAAACAAATTGCAGAGCAGAAATCAAGTTAAACAGCAATGGAGGGGAGTGGTACACTCACCGGCTCAACTTCAAAAGTTTTCACTTCAGATTGGCCTTAATCGCCAAGAAACCCTAAAATAACCAAAATAAACCAATTGAAGGTTTTACTTCCAGAATCGAGTAAACAGAATGCACATGTGAGGCTTGACTACACGTCGTACGCCTTGCCAAATAAATACTAGTGCAAGAATGCAAAAACACGATTCCCTTGGAAACGAAAAGGTAGCATGAAGACCTAGGCGCAAACAACCCAAAAGCCCTTTCATTTCTACCAAAAGGCAAATCCAACTTAAAAGAACCAAACGGCCTAGAAAATCGGGCAGCACTTCCCCTAAATTTCTTACTTTTCCAGCCATTAAGGCTTCATTATTTCCTCAAATCAGCCCCAACATTTCACACCAAAGGTCATCTCATTTCCCAAAAGCCGTACAGGGCTCAAAGTGGTACAAGTACAAAAGTTAGCTAGGAAACAATCAAAATGAAAGCAAGCCCTAAGAGAGACTCGACGACGAGTCATAAAACAATGCTGAACACAACCCCAATAGGGTCTCATATGCATAAATAAGCATGATAGCAAACCAGAAATTAGAAATAGCATTAGTCTTGGCCCCAAATAGAAAAACTGTTTTGCCCTTATTTTGCGGTAATGGCGTCAAATTCACTACGATTATCGGATGGGGGTGTAAGATCCACCGTTTCGAAGCCAAGAAACAGAGCTACAACAATGTAGAAGGTCACTCAATCCAGTTCCTAACACAACTAGGTCAAATATGCAAAATACTATACCAGAATTCCCAAAACAGGTTTGCAAATCACACAAAACTGTAATTACTATAACTCAGTCTATACAAGTCCAAATGCCGAAATTCCAAAGGCAAATGATAGCTAAGACATCCAGTAACATTTCATCAGAAGACACCAACTTCAAAATCCAAACCAAATCCAGTCAAAATAGGCAATTACTATCGCAGTTCCGCACATTCTGTTCACCAAAAACAGCAACAGTAAAAACGGTATAACTCTCTCTATACTACTCCAAATGCCCTGAAATTTTGCAGGCACTTCATAATCACCAATACCTACAACTTTCATGTTTTGAGCAAAGTCCAATTCGGCCGCTAGCTATGACCTAAAATTTCGGACAGAATAGGGGTTCATGAACCCTAACTTTTCACAATTCACTTCAAATCCAAAATTGGTTGCATTTATCAACAATTCACACCCACTAGAGTCAAAGCCCCTTATTACCAACCATCAAAAACAACCATACCATCAAAATCATATGAAACCAGAAAATTCATCATAAAATGGAAAACTTCACTAAATCAAGCCAAACCAAGAAATAAATCATATATTCCAACACTCAAGCCACTTCTAAGCATACTATAACCATCATTAGGTGTAGTAGAGGTTCAACCATCACTTACCAAGTATCAAGAGATGTAGAGAGGTGTTGGCCACCTTAGAGCTTCAAACAAACTTCACTAATACCCTTACTATCACTAGAAGGAAAGATTGTATGGAGTAAAAACTAAGTTAAACACTTGATTTGGTGGATTTGGACAAGTTGGAAGCTTGAAATGTTGAAGAATTTTCTTCCTTCTTGCAAGTGAGAGGTTCGGCCACAATGAGAAGAAAAATGGTGAATTTTGTGAATTTTTTGAGATATATAATCCTTTGGTCAAAAAAGTCAAAAATGTGAATAGTATTTCTTAAGTCAACTCCAATGATCTTGTGACACTTGTCACTATCATAAATGCATTCCTATCCTTTCTTTTCTCTCTCTCATCAATCAAATCTCACTCTCTACTTATCTCTTAACACCCGATAAATTTTTCACAGTATCCAAAACTTAACCTTATTGGCCGAATTTTTCCGAACTTTTCGCACTAGTGGGTCCCACATCCAATAGATAATCTTAATTTTCTAAAAATTCACCAATGCTAGAAAAAACATCTAAAAACTATAATTGCTCATAAAATTCACCAGGAAAATATTTCTAAGCCAGAAAATGCAAAAAAATTATGTAATTAAGGGGTAATAAACCCTAGGAAAAATATTAGGGTTTTACGGGTTCTCAAATTTTCTATATAATTTGTCCTTTCAGTTAGGATTACTAAGTTGAAGGGTAAAATATTATTATTTGCTTTTTTACTTTTAATAAGGTTGGCGATTTTTTTCTCTTTATTTACCCTAACATTAATAGATTTCAAATCAAATTCCTATATAAGTGGGTTACTTCTTACTTTTAAATTCAAAAGACAGGGAAGTATATATAATAATTTAAAAAATTCAAAATTCTAACCATTCTGAAGATCCTCCCTACAATACATATAGATATAGATGTTTCGTGTACGTGCATGGCACTAAATTGTAAATAATTCAAAACAATTTAAATTATTAAAATAAAGTAAGGATCTAGACATTCAAATTTACGTCCCGTGTTATGTTGGGGTTTGAAGTTTGAATTTAGCAAACAATAACCATTGGATAATATTAAATTTGTTAAAAATTTAAAATAATTAAATAATCTTAGAAATGACACATGTTAGAGTCTTAAAAAGATCTTTTTTTCTTTTTTTATATTAGAAGCCGTGCGAATGCAAGCTCCCGCTACCACAAATTATGACATAGGCTCGAGTTTTTGGCTAAAATAATATACTTTTCAAAAAAATAATCCCAAAGTAATGCTCTTTCAGTTTTTATTCCCTTATTAATCTAGTTATTGCCACGTAGACTCCCCATCAAAGGAAAAAATAACTTGTAAATCTTTTATTTATATATTACATAGTTTTCCTTTATTTAGTGCCTTAAGGACAGTCTGCAAACAAATTAAAAAAAGGAAAGTGGATCCATAATTAGTGTTTTAAAATTGTTGATCACCCTCCAAATTGCAATGATTTTGCTGAAGAGCCTTTTTTTTTTTGCTGCCATTATTCCTCCCTAGCTTTATTCTTGATTATTATATTACAAGTTCTTTTCTTTTTTACTTGTTACTTGCAGTTTTATATATGGTAGCCTCCTAACTTTGTAAATTTTAAGAAGTTTGCAAAAACTCAAATTGTTTGAAGTATGAGTAAACATTTGAAGATACATAATAATCATAGTTTATGTGAACCATAAAAATTCCACTATAAGGGGAAAGAAAATTTAAAAAAAATTCTTTTGCATTTTTTGACTTATCAAAAGAGAATACATTCCAAAAAATAGGAGAGAAAATATAACTAGGTCAGTGTTAGTATCAAAATTAACACGCTATATGAGCCAATCTAATGTAAGAAATACTAATTAACTCAATAATAGATAGAGAAATATTTTTATTTATCTTTAAGATTGTACATAAGTAGCAAAATTTGAATTATTGAAAAGTTATTAAGAATCTATTGATGTGGATTGTACCTCTTAATATAAAATGGAAATATGAATACTTTCCATACTCGAAGTCCACATGGCAACAAGTAGGTTAAAAAGGAAATATATTTTAAAAGTGCATTAATTTGGGAATAGTTTTAAAGAATGAGGTTATTGTGGAAATAAAGTCCATAGGCTTTGCCACTTTGGTAGACCTTAGGCGGGCACCCCTCCCAAGTGCAGTGAAGGCCACCAGCCTAGTCCATCTTAGAATATTAGAAAGATTTCAACAATTCAACTGGTGAAAAAGATATACAAATAGTTGCATTATTTCCAGACATTTACTTTGACATCTTTATGGAATAAAAAGATCTGAACATCCAGTCTATTTTGGTGAATATCAACTTCGAAATTTAGCTCCTTGTCAATAGTTAGTTTTTGGCCACAATAATCGTCTTCTTGAAAATAATTTCCAAATTAATGCATGTTCAAACTTTACTCCCTTGTTAATCTATTTATTGTCATGTAGACTAATTGTAGTCCCAATATGGAAAAATAATCATGTTCAGACTTTATCTCTTATCTTTTTTTGTTTTTTTTTTGTTGAGGGTGCTTTCCTTGATTTAATCTCTTCTTTTCCTACTCTCCCTCTCCCCCCTTTATTTTTTGTCTATAGTTGCATCCTTTTAAAATGTCAATAACTACTCTTGGAAACTTATTTGTTATTATACAACCCTGAATCCTTAGTGATAATTCAGTTCCTCAAATTTACTTATCTACAATTTCAAAGGTTAGTAAAATGCTTTCTCCATTGTACCTTGTGAAATTTTATGATGTTAGGAAATTTCTTAAATATTTGTAAATACGTGTAATTTTTTTTTTTGCCATGTGTATGATAAAGTGCCATCACTAAGAATTTTTAGACATCAATTGTCGTAAATTCATGTTTTTTTTTTTGCTCTTGTTACCATTAGCTATCTTGGTTCATATAATATGTTAATTTTGATGCTAAGTGTGACCTGGTTAAATTTTCTTTCTTGGTTCACTATGAAGGAGAGTTTTTTCATTTCTTTTTCCCTATTTCAATAAAACGTTTTCAGTGCACATTAAACTATGATCATTATCGACCTGGCATGCTTAAGCCTGTCAATTTTAACTTTTGAAAACTTGTTATAGTGTATTAAGTGAGGAGCTAATTTTGCCCAATTTTATGAAAATTATCCGCAAATTCTGAGACTGATGCTAATGGACGAGAATAGTCATCCACCTTGTGTAAAAAACGCAAATATAATAACTAAATTCATATTTGTAGAACCTTTTGACCACCAAATATGAAATTGCATATGACGAGAAATGAAGAAAGGAACTTGGATAAGGCACAATCAAGAAGACAGTAGGAAGAATGGCTGCAAAAGACAAATAGACAGGATATGCAAGTGAAAATGAAAGATAGTGGAATAAAATATTTGCAAGTGACATGTTTTTTCCCTTTGATTGGAAGACTACGTAAATAGATCTAACATAATCTTTAGGGAAATCAGACTACGTAAATAGATATGTAAATGAAAATGAAAGAGAGTGGAATAAAATATTTGCAAGTGACATTTTTGTTCCTGACGGGTATTTTACATACGTGCAAGCTAAAAAATACCGAATTACACCCGTTCACTGCAAGTATACAGATCAACTAGTAGTTTAGGGTATATATCGGGTCGATCCCACAAGGAAGAGTGAACAATTACCGGTATTACTAAAGCTTCTCTATTATTTAGACTATCAATAAATTATAACAAATTTAACCTACTGAAATTATACAAAATGACAAATGAAAGCTCCTTAGGTTATGGTATCCCTAACTACTCATGCAAGTGCTATATTTGGATCATTAATTACTACATCTAGGCTAGTTATAGTGTAATTTCCTTAAACATGTGAAACCTACTTTCGTAGTGAATCAACTATACTCATAACTAATCCATACCTATTTTCATGGTTATGAAATTAGCTACAAGTTCATTTCTTCAATGAAATTACATGAAATGAATCACTAAAAACCACATAAGTGCACCTCTACTTTCGTGAGTGTACTCCCTATGTTTAGCACTTCTTGAACTAGTGTTAAATCTCAATTTTCATTGCAGAAACAACACCTTAGATAATCACAATTAATGGTACCAGATTAATCATGATTTAAAGAGTCAAAGTGCTAAATAACTTGCTCAAATCATAGCAATCAAATAACCAAATAATAAACACTAACAATCATAGAAAGTTCAACCAAACCCAAGGCTTAAACTTTAGAAACACATAATGAACACAAAATCCAGAACTTGTATATTAACTAAACTTGGAATCAAATACAAAAGATAAAGAGTTTGGAAGGAATACAACCCTTGTCACATGAGCTTTCTTCCTTGCCTTCTTCATCCTCCATCTTCATCCTAATCTAGATAATAAACAAGAATGGAAAAGCTACACTACTCTATACTAAGCTAAACTAACACTAGGGAGATGAAAGAGCTACATTTCTGCAGCTTCAAGCTTTCTCCCGTAGCTCTCTCTCTATTTTTCTGCTATGAACTCCCATCTCTCTCTTCTTGCAATGAATTTGGCTCTTTTATGATGAAAGGTGGTCAAGAAATGAGGATTACATCTCCCTTTTACAGCTGGGAATGTTTCTCACATGTCTAGCATCCAATGTGAGTTGGTGGGGGTGAAATTGAGTTTTACGCGTACAGAGCAGCCTTTTCTGACCACAATCCGGCCAGGAATCCGGCCACAAATCCGGCCAAATTCCGGCCGGATTGCTACAGTGACCATTTGGTCACTTCTGGTTCAATTTCCAGCTCTGCTCCGATTTTGCATCAACTTCCACTGAACTTTTCTTGATGATAAAAGCTGATTTAGCTCTTTACCAAAACATGAAACTTGTAGCCCTTTGAGTTAGCTTTCCAATGCATCAAGAATCATCTCATTTGGATCTGTGTAGGCTGAGAAATGACCGAAATACCCTTACCTGCTCATTGCCCTGTTCCAGTTTCGACCAGTAGAAATTTGCTATTGTAATTCGGCATTTTGACCTGGAAAACCTTCAAACTGGATTTAGATGTCTTCACCAAAGTTGTAGATATATCTCTTATCTTCAAATTGGTTCAAGAATCATCTTAATCCGATCACTGTAGCTCAAGTTATAGCCAAAATACGAAGATGTGTCAAAACTGTCAAAATACACAAAATCCCACTAAAAAGTGATAAAAACCTCATTTAATCATTTAAAAGCATTTTTCACCAATTATAGCCAAAATGATTCATTTTCTTCCAACAATATAACTAAAGTGACTAAAAATAATATAACATATCATACAATTATTACGTAAATTAGTCACTTATCAAACTCCCCCACACTTAAATCATTGCTTGTCCTCAAGCAATAAGAAATACAAACCAACAATGATCAAAATTTGAAAATAAACATATGTAGCATTTCAACTTCATTTCCTCAAAATAAAGTAAATAACCATTATGCAATTATTCAATTAAGTTCAAGTACTCATAATATCAAGTAAAGGAGAGCCAATTATACCGTCATTATAACAAATTCAAATCAATTTTTTCATCCTTACCCAATCTTACAAGTAAGTAACTCATATGGTCAATAAAATGCTTTCTAAACTCATGATCATCTTTTTATTCTACTTAAACAGATATTTATTCATATAACGTAGCTAAATATTACTTAAGTTGTGAAAGTGTCTTTTGACGCGAGAATCGACATTTTTAGATGAAGATCACCGGTTACTCAACACTTCACATACTCAAGTTGCTTTGCATACTCTTAATTCAAGTACCGTTTTACGCGAAAGTCGACATTTGTAGATGAAGGCTCCCGGTTACTAAGTACAAGAATTATTGGAGTAGAATAAATCTTTTTTTCTCTTTTTTTTTTCTTTCCACTTTTTTTTCCTTTTTTTTTTGTTTTTTACAGCAAAAATAATAATAAATTCCTCAAAAGAATAATCATGAGAAGAGTATTGCACTTATTGACCATATTTATCACTTAACTTATAAAATCAAATAAAGCGAAGAAATTTCATCAAATATGCAAAAAAAATATAGGCATAATTTTCTCCACTTTAAAAGATATACTTTCCTACAAATGCAAAAATTATAATCACATAATAATCATTTCCAAGTTAAATGAGCAAAGAAGTGCTTAAACCACATATATTTATCTCAAATGTAGAAGGAATTTGAACTACTAATGGTATGGAACTTTGTTACCCCTTTGGATGAAATTTAAAATTTAAAATTTAAAATTGGATGATTAAATTAGAAGCATAAGAAACCTTGATTTGGAAGGAAATGGACTGCCGAGTAACTGAAATGAAAAGGCAGCACTAATCTGTTTATTTGGTAACAATTTAAACTGGTGAATGTGATTACCTCACTAATGATAAGGTAATTAAGTCTTGCATGAGGCTAAGTAGCTCGGCTAACCAAGAAAATAAAATGAAAACAGAAAATTTCTTCATGCATGTTCATCCGTGACTAGCTGGACAGATTTCTGGATTTTTGGGATGTTTGAAGTTGTTATTCGAATTCGATTTTGAACCAGAAATGTTAATTAGCTAGCCAAAGGTTCACAGGACGAATTTGAGAATCTAAAACCATGTTTTAGCCAAGGAAAAGTTGGATTTATAAAACCCTAAGTGCTGGAAAAAAATATTGATAGCCGAGAGGTATGAACCAGAATTTTCAGTTTGACTTTGGAAATTTTAATTGGTTTCTGAAAATTTATTTTATTTTTCCCTTGAATTATAATGGTTTAGAAATACATAAGAGATGTAAATTTTAAGTGGTGTAAGTTGTTTGGCGATGAAATATTTGATATATTGAAAGATTGAACCAAAAATGTTGGTATATAAAGGCTAGAATTTCTTTTGTGATAGCCGAAGGTTGAGTTGGAATCTCAGCTTGGTTTTGAAATTTTTCTTTGAAGCATAATGGTTGGAAATGCCTGGAATATGTAGTTTTAGAGTTCTATAAGATATGTTGATGTGAAACATTTGAATGGTGGTTTGAATTGATAAAAAATGTTGAAGTGTAGACCTAGAAAATTCTCAAGCAAGTTGATAGAGATAGTAAAGGAATTTTCCAGATTTCTTGTGGCGAATTTTAGTTCTAAAAATGTTGTTTTGGACTGAAAATTTCGTATTATTGCACAATACACTTTGTAACTTAACAACCATCCTCTGCATGTCAAGTTAGTGTTAACAAAGGAGTTTTTCACAAGTGAAAAATGAGATTTCAGATTTTCGGATTTTACTGACCAGTCTCAGTAAAATGCTTATATCTTGGTGTAGGAAAATCCGTTTAAGGTGCCGTCAGTGGCATTTGAAACTAGAATCATGGGCCTTTGTTCTGTAGAAATTTCATATTTTTCCTCCATATGTACTGCTGTCCGTGACTCCTCAAAGTAGGCTGTCCTGCTTGAATGTCCTGTTTCTTCATGAAACTGAATTTTGACTTGGATCGAACATTTAGCTTAATTGTGATTTGAATTCCTGATTGAATTGTGGTTGGAAGTGATTGATGGTTGTCAAGGGCTAATGATTGATGAAGCCCTTGGCCATTTGAATGGTTTTATAAATATTAAAGGATGATGAACTTTAATTGCTGGAATTTCTTGGAGGCCTTACCTTCATTTTGTTTTAGTTAAGATGTGATATGAGCTTGCCAAAACCAAGTGCTAATGATTGACGAAGCCTTGGTCATTCATTTTATTCTTGATCAGAATTGAATCTGTTGAAACCTAGGGCTAATGATTGACGAAGCCCTAGTGAGATTTCTATTTGAAATGTGAGTTGGTTATATTGACAAATCTTAAATATTATGTGCTTGTAAGTCGGAATCGTAAGGAATCCATTTTGGTCCTGTGAACTTGAGAAGTTTTTAAGCTAGCTATTTAAATATATCTTCACTCTAGTATGGTACGATAGAACTTAGCGCTGAAGGTTAAAGTTAGAAATTTCGTGTAGGGATTTTCTAAACCTTGCCAACTCGATATTTCTCCTTTAAGCGTAAACTAGCCTTATTACTTTTAGAAAATGATTTCACTAGTTTGAAAACCCTAAGTCCTATTTTAATTCCTTTTCTTTCTTTAAGATTTACCCTTGGATAGTTGTCGGTAGGAAAAGTTCTAAAATAAGAGTTTTAATAACTTTAATTAAAAACGTAGAAACTTGCTCGGCAAGAAACTTTATTTTAGGTAAAATAGTTTTTAGTGATAACTTTTGCAAGAACCGTAGCTTTAAAGAAATTTTCAAAGTATCTTTCTAACTTTGATATTAAGTGGTTTGTCGACTTATTTCAAGAAAATAATACTAGTTATCCTTTTATAAGGATAAGTATCTCAAGGAAAACTATAAGAAACATTTCTACTACTTTTGTCAAGTTTCAACCTAAGTGGACTCTTGAAATTACTATGGGAAGGTAAACTAGTAATATATTAGATAAACCTCGATATGCATAAGCTTAAAAACTGAATAGAAACTTATAATTTCAAATTTTGGTATTCTAGGATATTGCGAGGACGCGGAATTCGATTCCCAATTTGACATCTGAACTTCACTCTTGGTGAGTGTCCCTGCTTGTTCTATGCCTACTTGAATAAAGTGCTTCCTTGACTTGATATGTGGTAATTGCAAAAATGGTTTCTGATCCATCGAAGCGAGAAGTGTGTACCTTATCACACTAGCCATTCGAGTGGTGATTTGCGTGAAATGTTTTAGTGAATCCATGTGTTGTATCGTCGCTGGGTGAATCCCTCGACCAAAGTTCTGAGGGTATACGCGAGTATACTACTCCTAATTTTCTGAGGGTATACGCAAGTATACTGCTCCTAATTTCCTGAGGGTATATCTCGAATATACTGCTCCCTTAGTTGATGTGCGGGCCCGGGACAGGGGTATGAACGGTGACGGGTTAGGAAACAAAATGAGATACTCTACATGGATCATAAGTAGTGAGAGTTGACGGAGGGTCAACTACGGTGGTTTCAGATCAAACGAGGAATTTGGCTCCTGAGAGCCCCCGTATCCTACTTTGTGCTGTTATACGCTTTCTTAATTATTGAATTTCATACTCGTTACCTGCCTTATGTGATTGCATGCTTTGGGGTACCACTGAGTTTTAACTCACCCCACGTTTATTTGTTTTCCTTAACAGGTGCTGGAAATTGAAAGTTTTGAAACTTACTCATGTTTTCCTTTTGGAATGCATTTGAATGCTATGACTTATTTTGTGGGCTGTAATGCGTTAATTTGGATAATGTACTTTTATTTTGGATTGCCACTTGAAGCTGAAAAATGTGTAAACCCTAATTCGAGCGTTTGGCTTGTAAGTTTGTATTAGTAATGTATGTAATTATCTATCCGGATTTGTACGACTTTATACCTTGGATTGTAGCATGTGGGACGTTTAAGAGCTTCGATTGGCTATTTTAAATCACCGCTATCTCTGAAGTTAATGTGGGTTTAGTGACGGTCTTCTTCGGGAAAATTGTTTTGTAATAGATTAGGTTATTCTTTGAAAGGATTTGGGTTAAAATGCTTGCGTGAGTCCTGGCGAGAGCTGGGCAGGTGGGCCGCCAACCCTTTGGTTCGCCTTAGGGGGAAGTGGGGTCGCCACAAAAGGAACGGGACTTGCAAAACATACAGGTTCATATTTCATGTAACCAGATTTTAAAGATGATACGCTGCCAAGGCCCAAGCAACATCCTTATAGCAGACCATCTCGAATGCATCAATGATCTCAGCTTAATGTTTAGGACATGCTCATTTGTTTGCCAGCCTAGTAATGTTAGTACTAATACACTCAGTTATCAACTGAGTAAGCAAGCAATGCACATTTATTTTGATGAGGAGTTCGTTGATCCTCGGTGACTTAGTACACCTTTGTAAACCAAAACTTGAGCCCTTGCTCATAAATTGTAATTTCTCTATTAGTAGAAATATATTAATCTATCGTTTCTGAAAAAAAAATGTAGCACTAAAACTTTTTTTTTAAATTTTTTATGTTAACATTCCATTCCGATCTGTTTTATCACAATTCGCTTCGCTTCTACCATGTCGTTATTTTTTTTAGGTAAAAGTATTAATTACATTGAATTGCATCCATTAGTCACTAGTAGCAAATGGCCACAAACACATAACTATAAGCCTAGTCACAACTTATACACTTCTACTTAATGTCATGTCATTTTCTTTGTTTAGTTGAACATTATAAATGAGATTAGCTAACACCTTAAGAATATATAAGAGAGTAATATTTTGGAAACTTTATTTGCATAAGGGATTTGTGTACTTAAAATAAGGGGGGCTAAACTAATTTTTATCATATTAACCCAAAATTTTTTTTAAAAAAACGAGGGACTAAACCAAGAATTAGATGAAATAGTCAAACAAGTTTCAAACGGTTTCAATTGGTGGACAGTTTATACCGTAATTTAGATTAATTTGGAGGGTCCTTTGATACCATCGTGGACCGCCCGATTTCATCATTATTTTGAGGAGATATTGTTGCTTTTTGATAATTTTATATCGTGTTATTTAGGTTGCAACCAATCATCGTTTTTAAACTTAGACTGTACTAGTTCGTTGAATTGATTGATTGAAAATCAGTCAAGAGTTCAGTCCGAGTTCTGAGTTTACCTATAAAACCATTTAACTAAAAAACGATAAAAAAGTCGAATTTGACTGGAAATCAAAAAACCGATCAGAACGCAAATTTCTTCATTTTTAACTTTTCGTTGATTTCTCTTTTTCGTTTTGATTTTCTTTTTCCCACTTTTTTTAATAATCTCTGCACACTCAAATCTTAATTTGATCCCTCAATGATCCGTACTCACAGATTTGAAATGTTGTTTTTCATTTTTGTCAAAAGATATGGTGTGACACCCCGAAAAGTATGAGTGTGAGAACCCGTAAAAACCCTAATCTTTTCCGAGGGTTTTACTTCCTTTAATAGCATGTTTTCTGCGTTTTCTGGCTTAGGAAATTTTCATGAGGAATTTTTATGAGTAATTAAAGTTTTTAGATAATTTTCTAGTATTGGAGAGTTTTTAGAAAATTAAGAATATATAATGGACGTGGGACCCACTAGTGCGAAAAGTTCGGAAAAATTCGGCCAATAAGGTTAAGTTTCGGATACTGTGTAAAATTTATCGGGTGTTAAGAGATAAGTAGAGTGGGTGAAATGATTGATGTGAGAGGTAAAAGAAAAGATAAGATTACATTTATGATAGTGACAAGTGTCACAATATCATTGGTTTTGACTTAAGAAATACTATTCACTATTTTGACTTTTGACCCAATTAAGTAAATATCTCAAAAATTCACAAAAATTACCATTTTCTTACCTTGTGTTGGCCGGCTCTCTCTCCTGCAAGAAGGAAGGAAGTTCTTCAACATTTCAAGCTTCCAAGTGGCTCAAATCAACCAAACCAAGGGTTTGAATTAGTTTTTACTCCATACAATCTTTCCTTTTAGTGATAGTGAGTGCTTTAGTGAAGTTTTTTGGAAGAGCTAAGGTGTCCAACATCTTCCCCTCTCTTGTTTCCTTGGTAAGTGAAGCTTAAACTTCCACCTACACCTATTGATGCTTAAGTTATGATTAGTAGTGATTAAAGTGCTGAAATTTCTGGTTTTTATCTTGGTTTGAAGTGATTTGGTGAAGTTTTTATTTTATTGAGGATTTTTTCTGGTTTAATTGGATTATGATGGTGTGGTTGTTTATGATGATTGGTAATGGTCTATATAGACTCTAGTAGGTGCAAATTATTGATAATTGCAATCAATTTTGGATTTGGAAGAATTTCTGGAAAATTAGGGTTCTTGGTCCTTCATTCTGTCCGAAATTTTTGGTCCTAGATAGAGGCCGAATTGGCCTTTTCTTAAAACATGAAGTTGTAGGTATTGATGAGTTTGAAGTGCCTGCAAAATTTCAGGTCATTTGGAGTAGTGTAGAGTGAGATATGTCGATTTTACTGTTGCTGTTCTGGGTGATCAGAATGTGCGAACTGCGATTGTAATCGTCTGTTTTGACTGGAATTGGTTTGGATTTGGTTGTTGGTGTCTTCTGATGAAATGTATCTTGATGTCTTAGCTATCATATGCCTTTGGAATCAATGCATTTGGACCTGTGTAGACGGAGTTGGACTGATTACAGTTTTGTGTGATTTGGGAACCTGCAATTACGGTTCTGGTTTGGTTTTCAGCATTTTTGACCTAGTTGTGCTAGGATTTGGACTGAGTGGCCTTCTACATTGTTGTAGCCCTGTCTTTTAGCTTTGAGATGGTGGGTCTTACACCCTCATCCGATAAGCGTAGGGCATTTTGTGCCATTACCGCAAAATGACGTCAAAGCTATTTTTCTGGTTTTGAGTTTAACCTTCATTTCCGGACTTTTCCCTAGCTGGACTTGTGCTAGTACTACTTGGAGCTTGCTGAATGGCTATTGGATGAACTCGTTGTTGTGTGTGTACCTTTGGGACTGGCTGAGGAGATAATGAAGCCATGATGGCTGGAAAAGTAAGCAAATTTAGGGGAAGTGCTGTCCGAACGTTTAAAGGACTTGTTTGCATTGAGTTTGTGATCTAAGACTTGGGTTTGAGCAAGGCAATGATACATGATGGATGGTTTCTGAGCCATTGAGGTGAGTGACCTCAAACTGTTTCCAAATTTACTTTTGAACCGCTTTCCTGCATTATTTACTTTTGAACTGTTTTCAAAGTTACTTTTGGGAACTGTTTTCGTACATATCATGCGTGCTTGCATATCAGTGTTCCTTGTTTACTGTATTCCTTGACTTAATGTCTTGTTATTATTGTTCAATGATTGTTAAAACGAGTTTTCTAGGCGAGTGTGTACTTTATCGCACTCGACCTAAATAAATATGAAATTTTCAATGATTAATGATTAAATGCTACTTGCGCATGAATGTAAAAAATCTAGGCGAGTGTGTACTTTATCGCACTCGACCCAATGATTAATGATTAAATGCTACTTGCGCATGAATGTAAGCCTTTTGGGCTGAACTGGCCATTGCCCCTTGTTACCGGTCGTCTCGAGCCAGAAGCGGACTCGGTCGGGCGACTAGGAACTTGGGTGAACGTTTCGGTATACTCGAGTATTACCTTGTAGGTTGGTGGAGCCTGGCCAAAAGTCAGGGACGGTGTGAATGAATGCACGAATGAAACCAAAAATGCAATGAAATGACAGGAGAACGAACGTATCCTTTTCATGAATGTTACTATCGCTTTCCATTGTAAATGTTTCTTGAAATATTGATACTCCGTATGTAATGTTTTGTAAATGTTGAAAATGTTTCTGGACTTATCATTTGATTTGAATTGAACATGATTGAAATGAACTATGGTTAAACCGATTTGATTACTGATTTTACTGGTTACTCGCTGAGCTTCTAGCTCACCCCAAAAATGTTTTATTCCCCTCCACAGGGCTCAAGGCGAAGGAAGGGCTTGTAGTGTTTATTCATTCATATTGGGATTGTATTGAACGTTTAAGAACGTTTAGAATTGATTGGATGTGTAATAGACTAGTTTTGGACTTCCTCCTGTATACTAATTGTGATCAAGGATCAGAGTGGCGCTGCGGAAGCGTGGACGCTTCGCTTTTGATATGTAAAGTTTGGGAACCTTTGATGTATATTTGATATATATATCTTGAAATTCAATTGAGGATTGTAGTGAACGACTGAGTCCCGGCGAGAGCTGGGCAGGCGGCCCGCCGAACCCTCTGGTTCGCCTCAGGGGGAGGTGGGGCCGTGACATATGGAATCAACAATGGGGGAAGGAAAAAGAATAGCAAGAAAGGAAGGAAAATCAAGAGAGGAGGGAGATAGACGGTGAAGGTTTCAAGAAACAAGATAGAGTGAAGAGAAATAGAAACAAGAATACCCTTGCAAATTACTGTCCACCACTTTCTTTGTGGAGTCTAGTGTTAGATAATTCACAAGTTGAGGAGTTTCATGCGCTTGTTTGCAACCGTTTTTCTCCTCTTGGTGCTTTTCATGGGCTCTGATGTGGGGCCAATCGGGACTTGCAAGTCACAAGCTATGTTTTCAGACTTGGACCGGGAATCGACTCGGCCGAACTCAGGGATCAGGAGTCAATGGGTTCGATCGGGGTCGATAGGTGGTCGAACCGGATGACTTCATAAATACGTCATATATATATATATATATCTTACAAATCAAATTTACAAAATATAACCAACAACCCAATTATCCAAATTTATATCCATTTCTCCAAACAATTCACCAAATTCATCCAAACTCACAAAATTTACAAAATAGAAATCTCATACATGTTCAATCCTTGACAAATATCAATCCAAATAATGCAACAAGTTCATGTTCAATCCTTGATAAATATCAATCCAACACTAAAAAAGCTGGCACAATCAGAAGATTCTTATATCTTCCTGCTTGTTCACTACTGAAGGGACCTAAATTGAGGATTATACTACTAATTGAGAATTTCACTAATGGACCAAACCAGCAAAACTTTATGTGTTACAACCCATGCTCCAGCCAGAGTCAGAATAGCATCTAAAGAATATAGTTAATATTTCTAAAAGATGCAATTGCAATCCTTGGCACTTGAGAATGGCGTCAACATGTTGACTTAACCTCCAACTCAAAGTGCATATTGTATGTCATATGGGCCACACATTTTTTTTAAACTCACATAAAAGAAAAGCATATCTGAAGCTTCTTGAGACCATCAAAAGACTCACAAGAATTTTCAAGTCATATCAACTCTAGGAATTACAAGAGTATATGAGCCCCGATTTTTTATAAGTTGCAACTCTATCAAGAATATAGCACTCGATTAGAAACAAAGAGACTGCCAATCCTAACTATGAAGAACATACAAGATCACTACAAACCGAACCAGCATGCAAGAACTTAACCTTTTTGTAATCTAACTTGCATGCTATATTTGTCAATTATCACAAAATTGAAAGCCTAGAATTTAATAAGCAGGTTAAAGCTGTCACTTAATACCTTTATTAGTTCCTCCTGCCATCAAGTTGACATGAAACTTATAACTTTTTGTTTCATATAAGTAACTGAACCCATCTACCTAAAGGGCATCTTTTACAATGTCCCCAGTCAATCCTCATCATTACAGTTAGAATGCTGCCAACGAAGTGGTACAAAAAAACACTTGAGGAAAACAAACCAATCAATAAGGAGGTAGGACCGACGAACCAAGCAAGAAAGAAAGGTCCAAAAGTAAGTCCAAAAAATTCCAGAATTCCTCCGAAAAAATGGGTCCAAGGGCAGAAATATTCTTCTATTCCATCTATTTTTTCCCCACAATAACGTCCAGAGCATAACGATTTTCTTTCCAAGCAAAAATGAAGAATATAATTAGCTTCAGATTCTAAAAATTACCAGATTGAGCTCTGACCTCGCGTGTTGCTTGAGCCTTGAACTCTAAAGAAACTGGCGGTGTTGCAGCGGTGGAGGCTAGAGATGGAAGGACACATGATCAGTGGCAATCGCGATTAGCAAAACGATCGGTGATTATGAAGAGGCGGCGGTGGAGGTTTTTAAGGTAATCTCAGATTCTCAAGAACAAAAGAAAGAGAGAAGCAGAGAGTTGCGTTTGTCTAATTTCGTTCCATTTTTTCTTTTTCTTTTTGTTTTTCAGCCGGTCAAGTGTTGACTTTTTATTTTTAAAAAAGGAAGAAAAAGGAAAAAAAGAAAAAATCGGGGTTAGTTTGATTCTTCAGTTCACCGATCAAACCCGAGTTCTAACCGGGTTTAACCGATTTTTTAATCCCCTAGTTTTTTATCTAGTTCGGACCAGATGCTTGGCCGGTATCCGGTTCGCCCGGCCGGTCCGATCCGAGTCTGAAAACATAGGTCATGACGGGTATTTTACATACGTGCAAGCTAAAAAATACCGAATTACACCCGTTCACTGCAAGTATACAGATCAACTAGTAGTTTAGGGTATATATCGGGTCGATCCCACAAGGAAGAGTGAACAATTACCGGTATTACTAAAGTTTCTCTATTATTTAGACTATCAATTAATGATAAGAAATTTAACCTACTGCACTTATACAAGAAATTAACAAATAAAAGCTCCTTAGGTTGTGGTATCCCTAACTACTCATGCAAGTATTATATTTGGATCATTGAATACTACATCTAGGCTAATTATGGTGTAATTTCCTTATGCATTTGAATCCTACTTTCGCAGTGAATCAATTATACTTATAACTAATCCATACCTATTCTCATGGTTATGAAATTAGCTACAAGTTCATTTCTTCAGTGAAATTACATGAAATGAATCACTAAAAACCACATAGGTGCACCTCTACTTTCGTGAGTGTACTCCCTATGTTTAGCACTTCTTGAACTAATGTTAAATCTCAATTTTCATTGCAGAAATAACACCTTAGATAATCAGAATTAATGGTACCAGATTAATCATGATTTCAAGAGCCAAAGTGCTAAATAACTTGCTCAAATACTAGCAATCAAATAGCCAAATAATAAACACTAACAATCATAGGAAGTTCAACCAAACCCAAGGTATAAACTTTAAAAACACATATTAAATATAAAATCCAGAACTTGTATATTAGCTAAACTTGGAATCAAATACAAAAGATAAAGAGTTGGAAAGGAATGTAACCCATGTCACTTGAGCTCATCACCTTGCCTTCTTCATCTCCATTTTCATCCTAATCTAGATAATGTACAAGAGTGGATGAACTAACTAGCTAAACTATACTACACTAATCTAATACTAAGAGAATGGAAAAACTACATTTCTGCACTTCCAAGCTTCTCCCGTAGCTCACTCTCTATTTTCTGCTATGAACTCCAACCTCCCGTCAATCTTGCAATCTTGGCTATTTTATGATGAAAGATGGTCAAGAAATGAGGCCTCCACCTTCCTTTTACAGCTGGAGATGTTTCTCACATGTCTAGCAACGCATGTGAGTTGGTGGAGGTGAAATTGAGTTTTACGCGTACAAAGCAGCCTTTTCTGACCACAATCCGGCCAGGAATCCGGCCACAAATCCGGCCAAATTCCGGCCGGATTGCTACAGTGACCATTTGGTCACTTCTGGTTCAATTTCCAGCTCTGCTCCGATTTTGCATCAACTTCCACTGAACTTTTCTTGATGATAAAAGCTGATTTAGCTCTTGACCAAAACATAAAAATTGTATCCCTTTGAGTTAGCTTTCCAATGCATCAAGAATCATCTCATTTGGATCTGTGTAGGCTGAGAAATGACCGAAATACCCTTACCTGCTCATTGCCCTGTTCCAGTTTCGACCAGTAGAAATTTGCTATTGTAATTCGGCATTTTGACCTGGAAAACCTTCAAACTGGATTTAGATGTCTTCACCAAAGTTGTAGATATATCTCTTATCTTCAAATTGGTTCAAGAATCATCTTAATCCGATCATTGTAGCTCAAGTTATAGCCGAAATACGAAAATGTGTCAAAACTGTCAAAATACACAAAATCCAAGTAAAAAATGATAAAAACCTCATTTAATCACTTAAAAGCATTTTTCACCAATTATAGCCAAAATGATTCATATTCTACCAATAATATAACTAAAGTGACTAAAAATAATATAAAATATCATACAATTATTACGTAAATTAGTCACTTATCAAACTCCCCCACACTTAAACCATTGCTTGTCCTCAAGCAATAAAAATACAAACCAACAATGATCCAAAATTTGAAAATAAACATATGTAGCATTTCAACTTCATTTCCTCAAAACAAAGTAAATAACCATTATGCAATTATTCAATTAAGTTCAAGTACTCATAATATCGAGTAAAGGAGAGCCAATTATACCACCATTATAACAAATTCAAGTCAATTTCTCATCCTTAACCAATTTCATACGCAAGTAACTCATATGGCCAATAATATGCTTTCTAAACCCATGATCATCTTCTTATTTAACTTTAAAGAGGGATTTATTTATATAATATCGCTAAATATTACTTAAGTTGTGAAGGTATCTTTTTACGCGAGGATCGACATTTTTAGATGAAGATCACCGGTTACTCAACACTTCACATACTCAAGTTGCTTTGCATACTCTTAATTCAAGTACCGTTTTACGCGAAAGTCGACATTTTTAGATGAAGACACCCGGTTACTAAGTACAAGAATCATTGGAGTAGAACAAATCTTATTCTATTTTTGTCTTTTTCTTTTGTTTCTTCATTTTTTTTTTCATTTTTTTTTAAAGTAAAGATAATAACATTCCCTCGAAAGCATAATCATGAGAAGAGTATTGCAATTATTGACCATATTTATCACTTAACTTATAAAATCCAATAAAGAGAAGAAATTTCATCAAATATGCAAAAAAAATATATAGGCATAATTTTCTCCACTTTAAAAGATATACTTTCCTACAAATGCAAAAATTATAATCACATAATAGTCATTTCCAAGTTAAATGAGAAAAGAAGTGCTTAAACCACATATATTTATCTCAAATGTAGAAGGACTTTGAACTACTAATGGTATGGAACTTGTTACCCCTTGGATAAAATCGAAAAAAAATTTAAAAATTGTTGAGGCAAGTTTGCAATTTTGGACAAGATTTTGGAAAAATTTTGAATTTTAACACAAGTCCAACATTTGCAACTAATAAGTCAATCACATACAATATATATAATCTCAATTCTCCCCCTACACTTAACATGCACATTGTCCTCAATGTGTAAAAAGGAAAATCAAGATAAAGAAAGTAATACTCCCCTATGATGTGATTGAATATGAAGTTTCAAGGTACGTTGTTCGCTTGTCATCATCGCTTCATGAGTTCCATTTGATAACCATTAGTGATATAAACCTACAAATGGAAAATGAGAAACAAAAGTGATAACAAAGGCTCAAGACATCAAAACGGCGATCCGTAACTTCAAGCCCTTGTTTTGGTGATGTACCTATAAAAAAATACACAATAAGCAACTCAAGGTACAAGAAAATATATGAGGAAAAGAAGAAAAAGAGAATCAAGGAAGCTGCATTTTTTTTTAAAAAAAAAATGCTCAGAAAACGCGACTCAAGAAAACGCGCCTCAAGGTGCGTTTTTGAAGTCGCGTTTCTACACAAAATTTGCAGCATTGAAAACGCGACTACGTGAGAAAACGCGACTTAAAGTCGCGTATTTGAAGGCGCGTTTTTGGTTTCTGAACAGGCTGGAAAACGCGACTTGGTAGAAAACGCGACTTACTGTCGCGTTTTGAAGGCGCGTTTTATTCATTATAGGCACAGAATTGAAAACGCGATTTAATGAAAACGCGATTCAGTGGCGCGTTTCTTTGAAAAACGCGTTTTCTGCTGCAAAATTTAGCAGAAATTTAACTTTTGAATAATTACAAATGATACCCCAATTTCCCAAAATGCATCAAAGATCATTTGTTTGCTAAAATACTCAATGCATGCACATGTAAAATGATCAAAACATGCATTTTAACCCCTTGTAACAAATCAAAAACAACAATTACTCAAATCGAGGGGTTGAGTTCCTTGATCAAACTTCGCCTTTTTCACCTCATTTGGTCACTTTTGCTTTCATTTCCAATACCTACAAATGAAAAATAACAAAATAACTCAAACACATACTTTAAACATAAAATCACCCCAAAATAACATAAACTTAAACAAACATTGGGTTGCCTCCCAATAAGCGCTTCTTTATAGTCAATAGCTTGACTAGTTCACCTTATTTTTCAAGGAGGCTTAGTTAACGAATAATCCACCATTTTAAGCCGTGGTGGATCATTAAAAGGTGACTTTATAGCCAAAGCCACATGATCTAATGATGTGAGAAATGAAAGTGACTTACCTATCCCAAGTGTTCCATAGATATTACCTTGAATATGCACCACTTGAGAACTTACCAAAGGACATGTCATAAGAGTATCTTGGGCAGGAATACCTTTAGAACCTATACTTTCGCTGCACTCCTCAAGAGGGGTGAAAAATGAGTCATTAAAACTCAGCTCTTGAGGCTCAAAGTTAGTTCCAAAGATATTATCATGTGAAATGGACATTTGCTCATTGAAACACAATTGAGATTCATCATTTTCATCCAAATGCAATCCATTTTCACATACAACATTTCCACGATTCATGCTAGAATCATTTTGCAAATTATTAGAAGAAATAACTTCACACAATGCACTCAATTGCTCATGTATTCGACCAAAGTGAGAAGCTAATTCATCTATTCTTTCTTCAATCCTATCAAAACGATCGGAAGTTGCATTTGCTAGCTTTTCTAAAGCTAACTCCCAAGATGGCTTAGAATCATTAGCTACTCTTTCTATTGCCAACTCCCAAGATGATTTTGATTCATATTGGACACTTTCAGGTTGGTGATCATAAAAATATGAATTATCACTATAAGTACATTGATTATTCCAACCATAAGCAGGAGAATTGCTCCAATTAGCACTATATTGATCAAAACAAGGATTGTAATGCTCTAATTTATCATAATAATCCACATTTTGTGCTTGCATACATGTATTAGTAGCATGACAACCTCCACACAAGTCACAAATCACATGATAAGAATTAAAAACATTAACATTCCTCCTCTGCTCAATTTCATGCATCATGGTGTCCATTTGAACTTGTAACTTAATTACATCAAATTTTGCCTTTAAGCACCTTAAACCATCTTCAAAAGACATACATTCAGTAAATTCTTGGTTACCTCTGTTGAAGGAGCTTTGCACTTCATAACCATCCATTGCCAATCTTGCACTTCTCAAGCATTGTCCTCCAAATTGACCTACCCTCCTCATTACCTAAAATTGCTTTTAAACAACTTAAGAGCAAAATTAGTAAGAAGACTAGGTGATAAAACACATACACATATAAAATACTAAAATAACAGAAAATAACATTCACAATATAACTAATATTATGTCTAAACTAATAAAGTTGCTCTTCACACCGATATTGCCAAATCTTCCCCGGCAACGGCGCCAAAAACTTGACGGGTATTTTACATACGTGCAAGCTAAAAAAATACCGAATTACACCCGTTCACTGCAAGTATACAGATCAACTAGTAGTTTAGGGTATATATCGGGTCGATCCCACAAGGAAGAGTGAACAATTACCGGTATTACTAAAGTTTCTCTATTATTTAGACTATCAATTAATGATAAGAAATTTAACCTACTGCACTTATACAAGAAATTAACAAATAAAAGCTCCTTAGGTTGTGGTATCCCTAACTACTCATGCAAGTATTATATTTGGATCATTGAATACTACATCTAGGCTAATTATGGTGTAATTTCCTTATGCATTTGAATCCTACTTTCGCAGTGAATCAATTATACTTATAACTAATCCATACCTATTCTCATGGTTATGAAATTAGCTACAAGTTCATTTCTTCAGTGAAATTACATGAAATGAATCACTAAAAACCACATAGGTGCACCTCTACTTTCGTGAGTGTACTCCCTATGTTTAGTACTTCTTGAACTAATGTTAAATCTCAATTTTCATTGCAGAAATAACACCTTAGATAATCAGAATTAATGGTACCAGATTAATCATGATTTCAAGAGCCAAAGTGCTAAATAACTTGCTCAAATACTAGCAATCAAATAGCCAAATAATAAACACTAACAATCATAGGAAGTTCAACCAAACCCAAGGTATAAACTTTAAAAACACATATTAAATATAAAATCCAGAACTTGTATATTAGCTAAACTTGGAATCAAATACAAAAGATAAAGAGTTGGAAAGGAATGTAACCCATGTCACTTGAGCTCATCACCTTGCCTTCTTCATCTCCATTTTCATCCTAATCTAGATAATGTACAAGAGTGGATGAACTAACTAGCTAAACTATACTACACTAATCTAATACTAAGAGAATGGAAAAACTACATTTCTGCACTTCCAAGCTTCTCCCGTAGCTCACTCTCTATTTTCTGCTATGAACTCCAACCTCCCGTCAATCTTGCAATCTTGGCTATTTTATGATGAAAGATGGTCAAGAAATGAGGCCTCCACCTTCCTTTTACAGCTGGAGATGTTTCTCACATGTCTAGCAACGCATGTGAGTTGGTGGAGGTGAAATTGAGTTTTACGCGTACAAAGCAGCCTTTTCTGACCACAATCCGGCCAGGAATCCGGCCAACATTTGCAACTAATAAGTCAATCACATACAATATATATAATCTCAATTCTCCCCCTACACTTAACATGCACATTGTCCTCAATGTGTAAAAAGGAAAATCAAGATAAAGAAAGTAATACTCCCCTATGATGTGATTGAATATGAAGTTTCAAGGTACGTTGTTCGCTTGTCATCATCGCTTCATGAGTTCCATTTGATAACCATTAGTGATATAAACCTACAAATGGAAAATGAGAAACAAAAGTGATAACAAAGGCTCAAGACATCAAAACGGCGATCCGTAACTTCAAGCCCTTGTTTTGGTGATGTACCTATAAAAAAATACACAATAAGCAACTCAAGGTACAAGAAAATATATGAGGAAAAGAAGAAAAAGAGAATCAAGGAAGCTGCATTTTTTTTTAAAAAAAAAATGCTCAGAAAACGCGACTCAAGAAAACGCGCCTCAAGGTGCGTTTTTGAAGTCGCGTTTCTACACAAAATTTGCAGCATTGAAAACGCGACTACGTGAGAAAACGCGACTTAAAGTCGCGTATTTGAAGGCGCGTTTTTGGTTTCTGAACAGGCTGGAAAACGCGACTTGGTAGAAAACGCGACTTACTGTCGCGTTTTGAAGGCGCGTTTTATTCATTATAGGCACAGAATTGAAAACGCGATTTAATGAAAACGCGATTCAGTGGCGCGTTTCTTTGAAAAACGCGTTTTCTGCTGCAAAATTTAGCAGAAATTTAACTTTTGAATAATTACAAATGATACCCCAATTTCCCAAAATGCATCAAAGATCATTTGTTTGCTAAAATACTCAATGCATGCACATGTAAAATGATCAAAACATGCATTTTAACCCCTTGTAACAAATCAAAAACAACAATTACTCAAATCGAGGGGTTGAGTTCCTTGATCAAACTTCGCCTTTTTCACCTCATTTGGTCACTTTTGCTTTCATTTCCAATACCTACAAATGAAAAATAACAAAATAACTCAAACACATACTTTAAACATAAAATCACCCCAAAATAACATAAACTTAAACAAACATTGGGTTGCCTCCCAATAAGCGCTTCTTTATAGTCAATAGCTTGACTAGTTCACCTTATTTTTCAAGGAGGCTTAGTTAACGAATAATCCACCATTTTAAGCCGTGGTGGATCATTAAAAGGTGACTTTATAGCCAAAGCCACATGATCTAATGATGTGAGAAATGAAAGTGACTTACCTATCCCAAGTGTTCCATAGATATTACCTTGAATATGCACCACTTGAGAACTTACCAAAGGACATGTCATAAGAGTATCTTGGGCAGGAATACCTTTAGAACCTATACTTTCGCTGCACTCCTCAAGAGGGGTGAAAAATGAGTCATTAAAACTCAGCTCTTGAGGCTCAAAGTTAGTTCCAAAGATATTATCATGTGAAATGGACATTTGCTCATTGAAACACAATTGAGATTCATCATTTTCATCCAAATGCAATCCATTTTCACATACAACATTTCCACGATTCATGCTAGAATCATTTTGCAAATTATTAGAAGAAATAACTTCACACAATGCACTCAATTGCTCATGTATTCGACCAAAGTGAGAAGCTAATTCATCTATTCTTTCTTCAATCCTATCAAAACGATCGGAAGTTGCATTTGCTAGCTTTTCTAAAGCTAACTCCCAAGATGGCTTAGAATCATTAGCTACTCTTTCTATTGCCAACTCCCAAGATGATTTTGATTCATATTGGACACTTTCAGGTTGGTGATCATAAAAATATGAATTATCACTATAAGTACATTGATTATTCCAACCATAAGCAGGAGAATTGCTCCAATTAGCACTATATTGATCAAAACAAGGATTGTAATGCTCTAATTTATCATAATAATCCACATTTTGTGCTTGCATACATGTATTAGTAGCATGACAACCTCCACACAAGTCACAAATCACATGATAAGAATTAAAAACATTAACATTCCTCCTCTGCTCAATTTCATGCATCATGGTGTCCATTTGAACTTGTAACTTAATTACATCAAATTTTGCCTTTAAGCACCTTAAACCATCTTCAAAAGACATACATTCAGTAAATTCTTGGTTACCTCTGTTGAAGGAGCTTTGCACTTCATAACCATCCATTGCCAATCTTGCACTTCTCAAGCATTGTCCTCCAAATTGACCTACCCTCCTCATTACCTAAAATTGCTTTTAAACAACTTAAGAGCAAAATTAGTAAGAAGACTAGGTGATAAAACACATACACATATAAAATACTAAAATAACAGAAAATAACATTCACAATATAACTAATAATATGTCTAAACTAATAAAGTTGCTCTTCACACCGATATTGCCAAATCTTCCCCGGCAACGGCGCCAAAAACTTGACGGGTATTTTACATACGTGCAAGCTAAAAAATACCGAATTACACCCGTTCACTGCAAGTATAACAGATCAACTAGTAGTTTAGGGTATATATCGGGTCGATCCCACAAGGAAGAGTGAACAATTACCGGTATTACTAAAGTTTCTCTATTATTTAGACTATCAATTAATGATAAGAAATTTAACCTACTGCACTTATACAAGAAATTAACAAAATAAAAGCTCCTTAGGTTGTGGTATCCCTAAACTACTCATGCAAGTATTATATTTGGATCATTGAATACTACATCTAGGCTAATTATGGTGTAATTTCCTTATGCATTTGAATCCTACTTTCGCAGTGAATCAATTATACTTATAACTAATCCATACCTATTCTCATGGTTATGAAATTAGCTACAAGTTCATTTCTTCAGTGAAATTACATGAAATGAATCACTAAAAACCACATAGGTGCACCTCTACTTTCGTGAGTGTACTCCCTATGTTTAGCACTTCTTGAACTAATGTTAAATCTCAATTTTCATTGCAGAAATAACACCTTAGATAATCAGAATTAATGGTACCAGATTAATCATGATTTCAAGAGCCAAAGTGCTAAATAACTTGCTCAAATACTAGCAATCAAATAGCCAAATAATAAACACTAACAATCATAGGAAGTTCAACCAAACCCAAGGTATAAACTTTAAAAACACATATTAAATATAAAATCCAGAACTTGTATATTAGCTAAACTTGGAATCAAATACAAAAGATAAAGAGTTGGAAAGGAATGTAACCCATGTCACTTGAGCTCATCACCTTGCCTTCTTCATCTCCATTTTCATCCTAATCTAGATAATGTACAAGAGTGGATGAACTAACTAGCTAAACTATACTACACTAATCTAATACTAAGAGAATGGAAAAACTACATTTCTGCACTTCCAAGCTTCTCCCGTAGCTCACTCTCTATTTTCTGCTATGAACTCCAACCTCCCGTCAATCTTGCAATCTTGGCTATTTTATGATGAAAGATGGTCAAGAAATGAGGCCTCCACCTTCCTTTTACAGCTGGAGATGTTTCTCACATGTCTAGCAACGCATGTGAGTTGGTGGAGGTGAAATTGAGTTTTACGCGTACAAAGCAGCCTTTTCTGACCACAATCCGGCCAGGAATCCGGCCACAAATCCGGCCAAATTCCGGCCGGATTGCTACAGTGACCATTTGGTCACTTCTGGTTCAATTTCCAGCTCTGCTCCGATTTTGCATCAACTTCCACTGAACTTTTCTTGATGATAAAAGCTGATTTAGCTCTTGACCAAAACATAAAAATTGTATCCCTTTGAGTTAGCTTTCCAATGCATCAAGAATCATCTCATTTGGATCTGTGTAGGCTGAGAAATGACCGAAATACCCTTACCTGCTCATTGCCCTGTTCCAGTTTCGACCAGTAGAAATTTGCTATTGTAATTCGCATTTTGACCTGGAAAACCTTCAAACTGGATTTAGATGTCTTCACCAAAGTTGTAGATATATCTCTTATCTTCAAATTGGTTCAAGAATCATCTTAATCCGATCATTGTAGCTCAAGTTATACCGAAATACGAAAATGTGTCAAAACTGTCAAAATACACAAAATCCAAGTAAAAAATGATAAAAAACCTCATTTAATCACTTAAAAGCATTTTTCACCAATTATAGCCAAAATGATTCATATTCTACCAATAATATAACTAAAGTGACTAAAAATAATATAAAATATCATACAATTATTACGTAAATTAGTCACTTATCAGGTCACAAGGCCATTGAAGGTTGTGTTGATTTGTGTTATTAATTGAATAAGGAAAAAAAATAGAAACTAATTAAAAACATGAAAATAGGAAGAAAAGGAACCAAATGTGTGATGTCTAGAAAAGTTGACAGTACGACCTGTGGCAGCAGCAACGAAGAAAGAAAGGCTGGAAAGTTGTCTTTTAAAGAGGAATTAAAAGAATTGACTTTTGCATTCATGCCCAAATCTTTGCTGGTATTTTGTTTTGAGTCTTAGCTTTTAAGAAATTGTAAATCTAACCATAAATGGTTTTCACATTATATTTCTAACCTCAATTTGTACAGTTTTGTGTGATGGAATCTTTGTATTATTTATAAATTCACCAAATATACCAAATCTAGCGATATTTTTTATACTATTTTATTTTTATATATAATGAAAATATATCTATGACATCATTATGATGTCATCCAATTAGATCTCGATTCAACCGGTCGAATCCATTAATCCCTAAACTCGGTCGAATCACTATCTAGTCCAAGTTTGAAAACATAGCAATTAATAGCATTCCTGGAAGCTACATGTCAAAGACAATTTGTGATTTCTGGCTTCGTTTCTTTTTCACCTTTCTCAGGCTGTTCTCCCAAAATTACGGTAGACTGTAGATGAGTTTCTTTAACATTTTCGGAGAAAATTTGTGCTGTATTCATCCCATTTATGGCAACAGCTGAAGCATTAATCATTGCGTTGTGAAACCTACTCTCGTAGTGATGTTTATGGCATAATTTTCTCATTTATGTGAAACCTACTCTCGTAGTGAATCAACTTTACTTGTAATTAAGTCATACCTACTCTCGTAGTTATGAAATAACTACAAGTTCATTTCTTCTATGAAATTACATGAAACAAGTCACTTAAGCCATAAAGGTGCACCTCTACTCTCATGAGCGTACTCCCTTGGTTTATCACTTCCTTTAACTAGTGTTAAATTTCAATTTTCATTGCAAACTTAACACCTTAAGATTATTACAATTAATGGCCAGTTAATCATGATTAGAAAAGCAAAAGTGTAAATAACTTAGTCAAAATAATATCATCAAATAACCAAATAAACATCACTTAACAAGATATAGAAAGTTCATCCATACTCTAGGCATAAATTTTAGCAAAACACGAAAACAAATATCAAACTTGTATTATAGCTAAACATGAAATCAAATACAAAAGAGAAAGTGATAGGTGAGAAGTCACCCTTGTCACATGAGATCCAACTCTCCATTTTTGCTTCTCAAATCTTCATCCAAATCTAATTGTAGACACCAAATTTTTACTTTTTTATTTATTTACTATTTTTGTTTAATTTATCTCAAAATTTCATTTTTTAGCATTTTGGACATCAAATCTTTTCATTTAGTTTTATTTGTTAATTTTATTCATTTTTGCTTATTTGTCTACATTTAAGCATTAAGATTTTTCGGAAAAAGAGAGTTGCTCACAAAAATATTCTCTAAATTTTTAGATTCAATTTATGGAGGTTTGTTGTTTATTTATTTTGTTAAAAAAAAAAAGAGCTCATGCACCATGCTGCACTGGATCCAAGCTCCTTCTCAATATCTCATTTTTGAGGCAGAAGCATGAAACGGAAAAACCACAGAAATTTGCAGCGGTTTCTTTGATCCCCAACCTTATCCAAAAAATATCATCCAATGGCTCAGATCTTTGGTAATAATCTACCCTTCATCCTCACCTTTGAGGTGAGGGTTTTAGGGACTTAGGGGGTTCCTATAAAAAGAAAAGAGAGCCGCAGCCAAAGGGGGGACTGGGGAGTGAAGTCTGATGGACTAGAAGGCTGGAAGTTTTGGAGGGGCTTCGGCTGAAAGAAAAAAGAAAAGGCCGAGAGGAAGAGAGGTTGAGAGGAGGCTTTGGACGGCTGGGGGATGAGGGAAAAAGAGAGCGGCTGGACGAAAAGAAAGTGAGGGGCTTCACGAGAGAAACAGAAGGAGAGAGTTGAGAACCGAGGGAGAGGAAAAAACAAGAGGGAACCAGCGGAGAGTTTTGGAGGAAGAACAACCGAGAGATAGAGCGAGAGAGAGCTGGGGTTGACAGGTTTGAGGAGAGAAAAACTGGAAGGAAAAAGCAAGGGTCTTGGACAGCAGAGAGCTGGAAGGGAACGAAGCAAGGAAAGGGTTTTCTGGGCAAAGGGGTTGAAGGAAAAGAGAGCGACGGGGAAAGCGAGCTTCGGGAAACCAGAAAAGAAACAAGAAACGGAAGGGGAAAAAGGATCTGGGCTAGATAGAAAAAGAAAAGGTAAGAACCCACGGGCTGAGGAAAGAAACTAGGAGGAAACCAGAATCAGAAAAGTTTTCTGCAAAAAATTTCGGCAGAACAGGCTGGTTTTCGGCACCCCTTGTGGCAGGATTATCTCCTTTACTGTTGTTTAATTCGATTGGATTTTGGTTTCTGCATCAACTACGAAGTCAGGAGAGAAACTCTTGTTCAGAAATGGTTCGCATAAAACACCTGGAAAGCCTTTAAATTTGGTCCCCAAATCAGCAGCTTGACTGCGCCGGTGCGGGTTCGAAGCCGCAACGGGACCACGGCAGCAGCTCTTTCGCGCCGTTTCCTATTCAGAATTTGATCCAAAAAACTTCATCAGGTACTCTCCTAGATTGATGTCTTGGCCCCTTTCATTTTCATTCGTTGTTGGGTAGTGTTTCTTGGGTCTTTGTCGTTGCTATTGTTTGGTTTTGCTGTTTTTGTTCATGAATAATGGGATGAAAATTCCCCATGTTGGCTTGTGATTAAATGTGATGTTTGAATAAAAGGGGACGCATGTGTTGTTGGGGTTTCGTTAGTTTCTTAATTTTGCTTCTGGACTTGCATTTGTGGTAGAGATTTTTGCCGAAAAATGAAAACCAAACAAAAGGGGTCTGTTTTCCTTTCTATCCGCAAACCTCAAATAAGGAATTTTGGGCTTTAATCTCATGTTTTGTGTTAGTTTCTTGTTGGGTTTGGTTCTGGTTTGGGTTTGGCATTAGGACTTGCCACCCGAAATTGTTAAAATCTCCAGGCACCAGAAGTTGCAAGCGTTTCTTTGCATTTTGCACGTCCGCACTTTTGATGTCGTTCGCCTTGCTTGCGATCTCCCTGTGACGGCCTGATTCTGTCCTTAGTGTCTTTAAGGTCTTCCCTCCTGTTGTATAAAACAATGAGCTCCATGTTAGCTGGTAAAATCTTGTGTTTCAACGCTGCACTACGGTTTGTAGCTCAGGAAGTCTGTAGTTTATAAAATCGTTGCAGTAACTCATCAGCTCCACGCACAAATTGCATTTGCTAACACTCATTTGGATTGTGACTGTCTCAGCATGTTGGTGTCCCGTCCCCATGTTTCATCATGCTAAGTGTTTAGTTCTCCAAGTGTATGAAGAAAAGCTGCATTCATCTTCATTTATTTGCTGTTTTTTCTTTCTGCCCGCAACAGCCCACAAAACGGGGTTTCATCATCTTGTTTGCATACTCAGTCTTGTGTCAATGATGGTTGTAGAAGAATTGATGAAGCGTGAGCTTTGCTTAAAACTGTTGCAATCTTGCTGGATTGCTAAGAAAATTGCAGCTAGTTTGATTGCTAAAAGACTTCATCAATTGCCGAAACTTTTCTGTTGCATAAAGCTTCTTCATAAGTTTTGCATGAAAGTTTTTTCAGAATTGCATGGTCTCATTCTAAGTCTTTTGGTTCGGTTTAGATGCCAAACTTTGAGTTGTTGTGTATCGAGTATTAGAATGAAAAGGAAAACCTGTTGTGGTTAAAGGCTAACCGTCATGTAAGTAAACCTTCTGCGTTTAGAGGTTTCGGCATTATGAATCTGGTTTGCTGAATTTTGTTTGCGTATGAAAATTCCAGCAGAAATGAAAGAAGAAAACTAGCTTCAGTTTCTTGCCTTGAACTTTGGTTTGCATGCATGAACATCTTCCCTTGTGTGTATGATAATCTGATGAGAATCTGAAGTTGGTTTGTGGTTTGAGTTGGTGAATTTACGTAGCACGAATTTGCTGAAGATTAGTAGGAGGTTTGCAGAAGATTGTTTGATTGTTCATCCGTAACTTATGCATGCATTTTGCATGGAAAATGTTCCAAACATCGTACTTTAACCCCTCGACTTGTGTTTAATGCTACTATGACCCAACCAATTGAATACTTTCATCAATTTGGTCCTTGATAGTTTTAATTTTTGCAACTTCATTGCTTGTTTGCTTCAATTAGCCACCTTGCTTTGTTTAAATTGCTTTTAATTCATAATTTTAAGGGCTTTCTGACCAAGCGAGCTTGTGTTTGTATACTTTCTTTAATTTTCTCAATTAAATTGGTACCTTGACCTTCTCTTTTATTTTGGAGGATAAATAAGTGATTTCACTCCACTAGGGTCCCGACTCAAGGGAGGTACACTCTATCCTTTATTCTTGACTTTATTTGACCTTATGTGCCTTATGTGACTTTACATTCTCAATTGCATGCCATTTGAATGCTTTCATTTTATTTATTCATTTATTCACTTTATTTGTTTTAATTTAGTATTTTTATTTTATTTTAGCTCAATTTTTGATCATTTGAAAGGCACTTGAATGCCACAATTGTAATAGTTAGGCTATTATATCACTTCATTTAATTCCTTCCCTCTTAGATTGTAGTAGGCTTCCCCCGAATGTAATAGTTAGGGCTTTATTTGTTTTACTCGCCTTATGTGTGTTGCATGCTTACGTGCTATGTGTTACCGCTTTCTTAGGTTTTGGCATCTAGATATGCATGCTTATGTGTTATGTGAATTACGTGCTCATATGTCTACTTGCTTTAATTGTGCACATTACTTATATATGTGTATGATGGATGCAAATGCACGTAACCGTGGCTAGTCCAATGCTAGTCATGGTTGTCCCCTCGAGCTCTTGCAAGTCCAATGCTTGTGAGAGAGCGTAGATGTGGGCTAGTCCAATGCTAGACCCAATAGGGCCGCCCCTCGCTAGTACATACTTGCATGCCCTCAATACATCTTCATTCATTTTTCTCTTTTTAGTTTTACATATTTGCATGACCCTTTACTCCCTTTCCCTTGCACATTTAGGGTTGCATTTCATTCTAGTTATTAAGGTCATTTGCTTGATTAGATTAGGGATACCCCTTGAGTATGGGATATGGACGAGTTTGGCTTTTCTAGCCTTAGCATGCTCGTATTCCCTCTATCAAAGGGAAAATTGAGTCATGAACATTAGTTCCCCCGTACCCGACATGATGCATTCCTTTGAGACATGTATATTTCTATAATTATTTTATCATTTTCCTTTTCTTAAGGTCTCATATTTTTGCATTATTCGTGACCTCTCCAAAGAGTCACTATTGGGCGTCACAATTAATGTGATTGGCACCATTCAAGCTTTTGAAGAGAAATTTTGCCCCCCGATGTCCCTCTAGGTCTAGGTTTTGCATTCATATAGTGCATCCAAATGTGATAAATGCTTTGGTTAAAACAAGAAAATCTTTGACTGAATCACGCAACTAGCCTTGGCTAGGTCGAAGGGGTGCCTTGGATTTCATCCTTGCCTTCCCCTTCGTCAAATGTGACTCCCGAACCTTTTTCGTTGGTTTACGTAGACTAGGAGTCGTTTAAAAGGGGTTTCTTTTCTATCCTTTTCCTTTAAAAAATTCATTTTTTAGGTGATTTGGTACACCTTAACTCTATACCAAGTGGCGACTCCGATTTTTATTTCAAAAACCCTTTTTAAACTATATTTTGGGTCAAATCGTCGCATTTTCAAGTCCCATCTAGACCCACTTTCTTTGTAAATCAAAAATCATTTTTCAAATCAAAAATTCACTTTTCAAACCATTAATTTAGTTTTCTTTATAAAAAATGGGGCGCGACACTAATTACAAGTACAAGATGGAAAACTACTCTAACTATACTATACTAATGAACTAAGAAAAACTAGTGAAGACTACATTTTTGGTAAGTTTCTCTAGCCTTCCAAAGTTGTTAAAATGTCCTCCAAGGCCTATATTTATAGAGGAATTCAAGAGCCAAATGAGTTGTTTCTAATTGTTTTTTTTAACTCCTGAAATTCTGAAAGATTGCTTCTCAAAGTTTCAATGCATCATTTGATCATTTCCAACCGGAATCTTCGTGAAAAAAGTGGTCGAAAAGATTGTGTGAAAAAAGCACAAGTTGCAGCCAAAATCCACTAAAACGCAGGTAGAAAACGCGACCAGTGCCGGATTTTTTAGCCCCTGTTTTACTCTTTGCAGGTTTGCACTTTTCTGGGCAGAATTCTTCCTTGCTCTATTTTTTGTCTAACTTAAACTGATATTTTCTAGATGTTAGAAGCTGAACTAGTTCTTGTGTAAAACATGAACGTTATAATCCTTTACTTAGTTTTCCAATGCATCAAGAATCATCCAATTTAGAGCTCTGTGGATGGAGAAATGTCCAAAATACCCTTGACTAGTCAGAACCTTGTTTCAGCTTTTGACCATGAAAATACACTTCTGTATTTCGACTTTTTGACAATGAAAATGACTAAACTGGACTTTGATGTCTTCATACCAAATGTAGATATATCTCTTAGCTTCAAAGTGGTTTAAAAATCACCTCAATCAAACATTGTAACTCAAGATAGAACCAAAATATCACAAGGTGTCAAAGCTGAAAAACTTGCATTTCATCCTTTGAACATTTTGCACTTAACGTCTTCTTTTTATCACTTCAAATCATCTAATTATCTTCTCAATTCATGCCATTTGATGATTGAATCATTAAACCTATAAAAATATGAAGTTTTTACCATTAAAATCCATAGAAATGCAATTTTCACCATTTAAACCACAAAATACTTATTTTCACTAGAATCCTAATTAATTAACTATAAAAGTAGTCAAAACACACCAAAAACTAACTAATAAAACACACTAAAAACACGTAAAATATGCACTTATCAAACTCCCCTACACTTGAACCATTGTTTGTTCTCAGGCAATTAGAAATACAAACCAACAATGATCCAAAATTTTGAAAATAAACATAAATGCACAATTCAACTTCTTTTCTTCAAAACAAGATAAATAACTATTAGGCAATCACTCAAGTAAGCTTAAGTACTCATAATATCAAGTAAAAGAGAGTCAATTATACCATAATTTTAAATAGTTCAACTTAATTTCTCATCTTTAGCCAATTTCACAAACAAGTCATATGGTCAATAAAATGCTTTCTAAACCCATGATCATCTTCTTATTCATATCTAAAGAAGGATTTATTCATATCACATATATCAGTATTACTCAAGTTGTAAAAGTGTTTTTTGATGCGAAAATCGACATTTTTTTATCAAGATCGCGGTTACTCAATACTTTACATTCTCAAATTGTCTTACATACTCTTAATTCAAATACCGTTTTACGTGAAAGTCGACATTTGTATTTGAAGACTCCTGGTTAAAAAGCACAAGAACCATTGGAGTAAAACAAGTCTTATTCTCTTTTTTTTTTTCTTTTTTTCAAAGTAAAGATAATAACATTCACTCAAAAGGATAATCATGAGAAGAGTGTTGCATCGATTGACCATATTTATCCCTTAACTGTATAAAATCAAGTAAAAAGAAGAAATTTCATCAAATTTGTGAAATGCAGGCATAATTTTTCTCCACTTTACAGGATATACTTTTCTATAAATGTACAAATTATGATCACATAATAGTCATTTCCAAGTTAAATGTGAAAAGAAGTTTTCAAACTATATATATTTTTCTCAAAAGTAGAAGGAATTTGAATTACTAATTGTGTGGAACTTGTTATCCTTGGATAAATTTGAAATATTTTGAAACTTTTTGGAGCAAATTTACAATTTTGGACAAGATTTTGAAAAACATTTGGCAGAGTTTGCCCTTAAAAATGGACGAAACTCCCTACCAGCAAACCCAAGATTAACAACATTCAAGTGCAATTCATATTCCAACATCAAGTCCAAGCAATAGACACAAAAATATTACAAATACCACACATTTCCTCCCCCCACACTTAAAATACACATTGTCCTCAATGTGTAGGGAAAGAAAAGCAACAAAAGGTAGAAAGAAGTACTCCCTAGTGCAATGGCTGAAATCCAGATCAACCATGAATCACGAACTTTCGCCAAAACACACAAACATCTACTAACACTGTCCAAAAGATCAAATGTAAAAGAAAAAGTGAACATTCACCTACATAAGAAAAGAAAGAGAAACTAAAAGAACATAGAAGCAAAGCAAAATGCAGCTCAAGGTGCCGGCCCAGTGCCTCCCTCACTAGCGGATCCGTGACGATCACCACTATCTCCAGGAGTAGGGCAAGGCTGAGGAATGATGCCTAAATGATCCTCCATTCAACGCATCCTAGCATCATAAGAATCTAGGTGAGCATTGATTCGATCAAGTCGCTCAATGACTTGAGTCTGATGGTAATCTAGAATATCGAAGAGTCATTGCCAGTTGGAACACTGTGAAAGGTGGAGGAGGTGGCGATAGTGGAGAGACGGAAGTAGATGGACTGACAGAAGTAGAGGACCGGCAGAAGTAGAGGGACTAGCTTCACCTTACTCAGTGTGATCAGTTTATCTTCATCTATCTCTCCCTGGGCAAGGTAAATTGTCCATCAGAATGCCCATACCAATAAGAGTAGCGACACTTAACTCGTCCATAGGTCTCATTGGAGCTCGCGGGATACCCTCCAAATTGACACTTTCTCTTTTGAAAATTAAGGATATAAGACGTGAAAAACCCAATCGATAGGAAGTCGCACTTCTTCGGGTGGCTGTCCTTATGTTGCTAATTATAATATTCGACAGTGGAATACGAGCATAAGAAGACTCCCGATTATGGAACATATGATCCAAGAAGTAGATATCTCTATGTTGAACCTCTCGTTGTCCACTCTTTTTTGGAATCACGTTGTGAGTCATGACATAAATAATGAAGTGATGTTGATAGTTGAACACTCGCGCAAGGATGGCCTTTTTCCTCGATGAACGAAATGGTTGGTATTATAGACCAAACCTTGCATGGCATGTGAAGGATCCCAATGTCTGTTGGGTGAAGTAAATCCCTTCTTCAAATCTATGACCGGTCCTTGATTACTGCACTCAAGAATTCGAGCAATTGTAGCACTAATGATGGTCAATCTCTAACTAAAATCTAATCTCTTCACCACTATGGCCTTTTTTGTTGTCGAAATTGGCATAGAATTCTTGGACCAACTCAAGGTATATGTGATAAGGGAGAGTAAGAATAGGCGCCCGACCCAATAGCTCAAAAGCCTTCGTAATTCGATAGACGGCATCAATGTCTGGAACTATGTGCATCTCGTAGATAAATTCCATGTGCTCACGCTCATCGAACCAATCTTGATTATCCTTGGACGTGAATTGCTCAACATCATAGTTCGGAGGAGGTGGTCGCCTAGATGAGCTTTTTCGCGATCTCCTTTGTCGGGGCACTGGAGATGGTGTCCTATTGACTTCTTCTTCACTAGAAGATTTGTAAATAATAGATCGTCCCCTTCTTACCATGGTGTTTCAATCACGTAGAAGGATGTTTGGTGATATTAATGATGCAAAAAATCCTATGAAACACCCTCTAATTGACCTTCAATTGACGAATTTAAGAACGAAGAACCCTAACCTTCAATTTCTTTAAAACCGAATTTGAGATGTTTTTGTTGGATTTTAATCGATTAGAAAGGTTCTATAAAGATTAAAAAAATGTTTGGTAGATGATTTCTTACAAGGAAATTGAGTAAAAGTGAGATTTTGTGAAGTGTGTGTAAGTGTATGTGGCAATATACGGGTGAAGAGAGGAAAAAGAAGAGAAAATATGCCGTGTCTTTTTTATGTTTAAAAGAGGAGGAGCAAAAACGCTGGGGGTGGTCACATTTTCGGATCGCGTTTTTGGATGGACACATGCAAATTCTAAAATGTAGGCAATGAAAACGTGGCCTTGGTCACGTTTTCGTAGCCCACATTTTCACGTCTTTAAGCCAGGCTTAAACTGCGATGTAAAACGCGAGTAGGGTCACGTTTTGTACCCGTGTTTTCTTCAATTTTTTTTGAATATTCAGTAAAACATGACCTAAAACGAGATGGGAGCCCGCATTTTATTGGTGCATTTTGTAATTCTGCACTTTTAGTGCAGAATTTCTGCAATTTGCTCAAAATTGCGCATTTGACCCCAATTTTTCAAAACACATCCTAGATCATTCCTTTGTCTAAATAAACAACTCACACACATGTAAAATGATCTGAACATGAATTCTTAACTTCTTTAAAAGCATCAAAAACCAAAATTACTGAATTTGAGGTGTTGAGATCTTTGATCAAGTTTCACCTTTTCACCTCATTTAGCCACCTTTGCTTCTAGTTTCCAATCCTACAAATGAAAAACAATAAAATAGTTTAAACACATAATTTAAACATAAATCACACCAAAATAACATAAACTTAAACAAACATTGGGTTGCCTCCCAATAAGCGCTTCTTTACAGTCATTAACTTGACTATTTCATCTCATTTTTTCAAAGAGGCTTTGTTAACGAATAATCCACGATTTTTGGATGTGGTGGATCATTAAAAGGTGGCTTAATAGCAAAAGCCACATGTTCTAATGATGTGAGAGATGGAAGTGACTTACCTATCTCAAATGTTTCATAGATATTACCTTGAATATGCACCACTTAAGAACTCACCAAAGGAATGTCCGCATGGCTTTCTTGGGGAATAATACCTTTAAAACCTATACTTTCAACACATTTCTCAAGAGGGGTGATAAATGAGTTATTACGACTCATCTCTTGAGGTTCAAGGTTAGCTCCAAAAGTACTATCATGTGAAATGGACATTTTCTCATTGGAACACAATTGAGATTCTTCATTTTCATCAAAATGCAATCCACTTTCACTTGCAATATGCTCACTAATAGGTTATCGAGCCTGTGCAATAATAAATACATACTCGGAGAAAATATAATATTTGGGTATAGTGGTGAGTAGGGTCGAATCCACAGAAACTGGGGGAAATTTGTTTCTTCTAGAGTACGGAGAACGGTGGATTATTATGAAATCAATAATAATGAAACAATTCAAACAGAGGTAAAAATAAATAAATAACCAATTAATAAAAATAATTCACGAGTAAGCAGGAATTAAATCGATGATAGACAATCTCTAGTCAAAGATACAACCTCGTAGACACAGTCCATTTATCCGATCATTGATGCAAAGATGATTTGCTCAATTGATTAACAGATTAGTTATAGTCGCCAATAAGCTCTGACGACCAACTTTTCCTTAGTTTATGGATGACCAAGGTACGACCATTAACCACTCCTAACCAGAAAATAACCCTAGGTACAACCGTAAGATTTAATTTTTCAATTGCATTAAGAATTAGAAAAGTCTAACCCTAATCAATAACACACTAAGAGAGTTATTTAAATTAGATTGTGCATTCCCCTAACATGTGTAAACACTAGTTGCCACTAATATTAATCGACTAAACAATTACGGATTTAGTGATTAATTTGGCATTAGATTATTATGTCGCTTTGAATATCGGGCCCTTGACATTCAGGTAACAAAATAATCCCTAGAAATTAAAATAGAAAAGGCACAAATGTCAATAAATTGAAGAAGTAAGTTGGGATTAGTTCGATCTCACAGATATTCGAGACTGCGTCGTTGAGTTGATCTCCGACTGGATTAGGAACTTAGCCACGCCTCATAGAGGAATTTTCAGGCGAATTAGTAGAATTCATGAACATTATGTGACGGCCCCACCTCCCCCTAGGGCATACCCCAGGGTTCGCCGGGACTCAGTCGTTCACCACGGTCCTCAATTAAATGACAAGATAAATCTCAAATATACATCAAATTCTCCAATAATTACATGTCATAAGTGAAGCGGAAACTAATTCTAAGTGTGGAACGTACACATACATCCACTTCAATTCCATACAGTCACACTAGCCCAACTATACTAGTGATGGTGCCAAAATTTCCCCGCGTCGACCCTGCTAAGGAAAACAAAAGAAAAGGGGGGTAAGCTAGAAGCTTAGTGACTAACCAGGGGTAAAAATGTAATTTTTACATGTCAACGTTTGCACAGTGAGAGCAAAGCAAAAGCAGAAAAGTAACACCACATGGTAAGGATACGGGTGGCTCCCAAGCCAACTCATTTGTCGAGCTTGATCACTGGTTGACCCTTGAGATCCTGAGCCACACAGTTCGCTTCTCAGAAAGGATCCCAGATAGAGAGACCATGAGCCTCAGCTCAAGTCAAGAGCAATAAATGCTCTAAAATATTTTGTTCAAGCAATAAATGCTCTAAAA
Organism: Coffea eugenioides; assembly: GCF_003713205.1. Taxonomy (NCBI): domain Eukaryota; kingdom Viridiplantae; phylum Streptophyta; class Magnoliopsida; order Gentianales; family Rubiaceae; genus Coffea; species Coffea eugenioides. The sequence goes on along the minus strand of NW_020862706.1, from coordinate 82,152 downwards.
TTGTAGTTCAAGCAATAAATGCTCTGGTTCAAGCAATAAATGCTCTGGTTCAAGCAATAAATGCTCTCGTCAAGCAATAAATGCTCTAGTGCAAGCAATAAATGCTCTGGTTCAAGCAATAAATGCTCTCAAATTGCGTCACAAGCAATAAATGCTCCGCAAATGTTTCACAAGTAATAAATGCTCTATAACAAATCACAAAATCATATTTCACAGGTATCAATAGCAACTAATGGGTTTTAGATCGAGTGCGATAAAGTACACCCTTGCCTAAGTGCCCATTCATAGTAAACTCATATTAGTATTGAGTTACATAGAAACCCCGATTACTCACCTAAAGAGCAAGTATAACGAGAAAAAGTACGGAAATGAATTCAAATTGTCAGCTAGTGGGCCCCACCGGCTCCGTCTAGCCCGTTACTGCCTGTAGCAGAAGGTTGAGCCATATTATCACACAAACAACTACTAAAGTGCGTAAATTAAGCAAAACGGCAAAATTGGCACATGCATGTGTGGAATCGGCAAACGGAAATGGAAACGGCCAGCAAACGGAAATGGGCATAGTTACTGTCCCAAACTGTTTTGACCATAGATTGGGTTAGAAATGTCGGATTAAAATGTATGAGGTACCGTTTCGAAGCTAAAAGAAAAGGCTACAACTTTTGTGAAGATACCTAAATCCAGATCTGAACAGAAATAGGTCAAAAGTATGGAAAACAGTGCCAGAAGTTCGCACTTTAGGGTGACGGACAGGGTCAGTTTGCCGAACCATAACTCACAGCTCGCAAATCCAAATCAAGAAATTCAAAAGGTGTTAGAAAGTTATGTCATAATGTTAAAACTTTTATGTTTTGGTCAAAGCCTGAATCAATACAGATCAGGGTGAAAAACGGGTCCAAAGTTCCTGTCAGAACTGTCCAAATTCAAAGGCAGTTCTGACAACTGACTTTGTTTTGGTTATAACTGGAGCTACGGAACTCGGATTTGGACGTACTTTATACTGTTTCGAAGCTAAAACTAAGATCTAAATTTATTATGAAAGCTTCCAAAGCCAAATCATGCATTTGCATGGTCCAAAATGGAAAACTCCACGAAAACAGAAATCTGGGCTCGAAACAGGGTTCATGGGCAGTCAAGGGTATTTTGGTCATTTCACATGATACAGTTTTCGGATCTAGATGAAATTTTGTAGGCATCTAGTTAACACCATTTACTACAACTTTTATGTTTTAACCTAAGCCTGATTCGGCCTCTAGCATGCCCAAATAAATCCGGTCAGAACAGGGCAGATTTAACCCTAAACCTGGAATTTCGTATCAAACCAGAAATTTTTCGCAACCAACTTCAACTAACATATACAAGCTTCATTTTACACCATTACAAGCCATCATACCATGACCAACCAATAACTACATATGAAAACAGAAAAATCCACAAAAAAAATCAGAAATTGAGCTAACTTCACTTTAATCCATGAAATCTTCCACAAAATCACATTTATGACTAACACAAGTCATTAATTTGACATTATCAAGACCAAAGAAGGAATCCCTTAGATACTCACCTTGCAACCTCAAGAAAGGAAGCAACTTAGCACCACTTTCTTCCAAACCACTTCACAACCAACCTCACAACCACTAAACTAAGGGTTTTTATGGAGAAATTGGAAGTTTAAACGGTTGATTTGATAGATTTGTGCAAGAAATGGAGGAAACAAGTTGAGAGCTTTCTTTTCTTTTCTTGTTGAGAGGGCTGGCCTAAGGAGCTAAGAATGAAGAAATAATTTGGTCAAAATTAGCTTTAAGAAGGTAAAAAAAAATATCTTGGTCAAAAGTCCAAGAGTGAATTGAATGGTGACACTTGTCACCTTTTAGCATAAAGCTTATCTCTTTGTCTCTCTAATACTAATCCATATAGGTAACTTCTAATTATCTCTTAGCACCTTGTAAAATAATATCACTTAATACAAAACTCCAACAAGTTGTCAAAAATATATTGCATTTACCGCACCAGCGGGTCCCATGTTCATAATACTCTTCAAAATTAACGTGGACTAACTTGTATCAAGAAAATGATTTGAAAACTATATTTACTTATAAAAATGTATAAGAAATTAATATATTGAAGAAAGGCATAAAATTATAGACAAAGAAACAAAATAATGTCTAGAAAATATATAAAAATATTCAGGTTCTCACACTCATTCTTTCGGGGCGTCACACATCAAACTTTGTTCCTTAAACAATCTAATATGTTTCATGCAAAAAAAGAGTAAAGGAATGAAGAAGGAATTATCTCCTGTCTTGCAGCCTCTAAAAAAGGATGAAATGAGAATGTCTCTAATCTAAACAATGACTAGTTTTTCTTCTAGTCGGTGTCCCTATCGAATAAGGGAAAGAAAAAAAAAATAAAGCAACTACCGAATGTTCCTTGTTTCTTGTTTTCTAATGCTAGTGAACTACTAGTCATGAAAGGAAAGGCATTGGTTTAGCACATCTAGGAGTCGGATTTGCAAAGATTCGCAAGGCTTCCCACGTGCACAACATTTTCTCAAGAAAGTCACCCTTTTTAGTACTTTTCCACTCCATTTCCTGTAATTAGATCCAAATACCAAATATAAATATATTTCAACAATTAAAACAATATTTAGCAAGGACAAAGTGGAAAATTTATGACACCCAGGATCTTTGTGTAAGAAGAAGAGAGTGTAGCGACTTGAAAATTTACTCATATTTTCTTATAATTCCATCTTATTTTGAATAAATTATTTTATAATTCCTTTACTACTACTTTACTTCCTCATTAGTTCTAATATATAAGAGAATCAAGAGTTTTACCTTTAATTTTATAGTTAGCATAAATTAGTTTTCGCGTATTTTGGTGGTGTGATTAATTGTGGAGGTGTGTGTACTAAATTTGGTGGATAAGAATGGGTATTAGGTAAAAAAAAGTGTGTGATTAGAAGTGTTAATAATAAGTGAGTGAATCACAAGTGAAAATACAAGTACGCGCGAGTTAAGGAAAATAGGTTTGAACCGACGTGCACCGTTTGTTACCGATGGAGGACATCACTTGACCAATACTTTCTTACCCTAATCTCCTTATTTTTATTTCATTTCATCTTCCCCAAAATTAACCCTAAGTTAGCCAAAATTCTTGACCAAAAACAAGACGAAAAGAAACAAAAACAAGAGGAAAATTGGTGGCTTGCCAAGTGGGCCATCCATGCAACCTTTTACGAAGAAACTTTCTTCCTTCTTATCTTTCCTCTAGCCACAATTTTCCTTCATTTTTTAACCTTCTATGCCGAAATTTTTGAAGAAAGAAAAGAGAGATATTTAAGTCATTAGCCAGATATTAATCCTTGCCTTTCCAAGTGTCAACCATTCATGGAACTTTGACCAAGACCAAGACACCTTTCTTTCACCAATAAGCTTTTATTTCACCATAATTTCTCTTCATTCTTGGTTGGGCTGGCCGAAATATTGAGAGAGAAAGGGAGAGAAAAGAAACCAACCTCTAACCTTGATTTCTTGCTCAATCCATGAGAAATCCAAACACTGACCCTAATCCATACCGATTAACTTTGAGTTAAGCTTGGAGGGAAGCTTTTGGTGGAGTTACTTGGGGAAGAAAGCTTTTGAGTTTCTTGTTATCTTGGGGTTTTGAGGTAAAATTTCTAGAAAACATCTCTCTTTGCTTGTTTCTTGAGATTTATGCAAGATATGTTATGATTGAAGTTGAAGGAAGCATGTTTATGGTAGTTTCACGGTTTTGCTAGGGTTTGGTGAAGTTGTTGCCAGGGTTTGATTAATTTCCAGCTTTAATGTTCAATTTTTAGGATTGAGATGAATTTCCAGCTTTGATAAGAGATGGTCTAGCTTTGTTATGGACTTGTATGAAGATTTGTAGCTTTATTGTGACTTTTAGTTCCAAATAAGAATTTCCAGCCTTAGTTGCAAAATTCCAGCATTTGGTAGTGATACTGCCCTGTTTCTGGAACCAAACTGACCTGCATGTTCGTCCATGATAAAGGCCAAATAAGTTCTTTCTAAAAACATGAAAGTTGTAGGGAATTGGTTAACTATCTACTTGAAAATTTCACCTCAATCGGAGCACTGTAGCTTGTGAAATGACTAAAATACCCCTGACTGCCCAAATGCCCTGTTTAACAGATAGCTTTCTGTTTTCTCTGAAATTTCAAATTTTGACCTTAGAAATGCAAGAAATGGGAGTCAATGTTGTCGCGCCCCACTTTTTTGGAAAAAATAAAATAATTGTTTTTTTTGTTGAATTTTATTGATTTGGGAAAAATGATTTTTTGTTGATAAAAACAAAAATGGGTCTAAATGGGACTTTTGAAAATGCGACGATTTGACCCAAGGAAAATAGTTTAAAAAGGGTTTTTATATAAAAAATGGAGTCGCCACTTGGTATAGAGTTAGGGTGTACCAAGTCACCCAAAAAAAATGAATTGTTTAAAGTAAAATAGGAAAAAGTAAGAAACCCTTTTTAAACGACTCCTAGTCCACGTAAAACAAAGAAAAAGGTTCGGGGGTCACATTTGACGAAGGGGAAGGCAAGGATAAAAATCCAAGGCACCCCTTCGACCTAGCCAAGGCTAGTTGCGTGATTTAACCCTTATTTTCCTATATTTTCTACCCAAAGTATGTATTGCAAATTGGATTTGACTAATGAATGAGAAATGCAATCCTAAATCTAAGAAATGTCTCTGATGAGGCTTTTGATCCCATTCACATGAATTGTGAAGGTCAATAAGGAAAGACCTCATAGAAAATCACGAACGATGCAAATGAGGACTCAAATGAGAGTGTAAGTGTGCAAAGTGTGGAAAAAAGGTGCATGTGTGCAATTTGAAAGTGTTTGTGTGCAAATGAATAAAAATATGAATGCTCGTGTGCAAGTGAATGAAAATAGTAAATATATAAGTAAAATAGGTGCAATGTGTGAGGTGAAAAGTAAAGAAAGTGAATAAGTGTGAATATGCCATGTGGATTTAAAATATATAATTAGTGAGGAAAATAGTGAGAAAATAATATGAAAATGCATGAACTTAGAGGAATGCATCAGGTCGGGTACGGGAATGACCTCTAGTTTTTGTGATTTTAATTTTCCCTTTGATTAGAAGGAAAAACTAGCGTGCTAAGGCTATTTTGAAGCCACACTCGCTCGTTTCCCTTACCCAAGGGGGTTTCTCAGGCAAATGGACCCTATAACTAGCATGAAATGCAAAGGTCTAAAATGAAAGGGAAAGGTTAGAGGGACATGCCAAATGCCATAAAACTAAAAAAAATGCATGAAATGTAGTGAACATGCAAACATGTACTAACGAGGGGAAATCCCTAAGGGTCTAGCATTGGACTAGCCCATTCTATGAATTCCGACTAGCGTTGGACTAGTGGAAACGTACATTCATTCATCACATTCATTCAGGCTGTGGAAAGCGAGTAGACATGCCAAACACTTATAAACACATAGCACATAACATTTAGCATGCTCGACTAGATGCAAGGCCCTAACAAAGCAAATTAACACGTAGTAACTAAGCATGCAAGACACATAAGACAATTAAATCCCTAACTATTACATTTTCTAGCTAGGCACACGACTTTGATAGGTCTTCATTGAATGCTCTTCCAAACCCTATCTATTACAAGCCAAGAGGTGTACACATACCCCATTAAGAATAAATTAAATAAAAAGCAAAAGTAAATGACATAAATAAAAGAAATTAAAGAAAGGCTAGGAAAGCAAAGTAGACATGTATTTCTCATAACACGTAGGAGCACGAAGGGTCGAATGAAGTGCAAATGAGGGATAGAGTGTACCTCCCTTGAATTGATGCCTTAAATGGAATGAAATCACTTATTTATCCTCCAAAATAAAAAAATGGTCAAGGTACCAATTTATTTGGGAAAATTAAAAGAAATGCGCAAATACAAAGCTCACTTAATCGTAAAGCCTCTAAAGTCATGACTTAAGTGCAATTGACAAAGCATGGTAGTTAATTGAAGCAAAACAAACAATGAAATTGCAAAAACTAAAGCTGCCAAGGCCCAAATTGATTGATTTCCAAAGTTTCTAGACCATAACAGAGTTTTAGGGAACTTAGGGGCTGAAAACAAAGCCAAGGTCAAGCAATCACATAGCAATCACATAAGCATGGAATTGACCGGTTAGAAGCATTTAAATGCCTAAGCATTCCATATTCATGAAATAAGGCCCCAACTATTGTGATTAAAAACATCAAAACATCCAAATTCCACATAAAGCCAAATTATCCCATAAAGTTCTTGAAACCCTTTGAACTCATCCTAAAAAAAAACTTACAAGAGTCTAACCAAAACATACCAGCAGCAGTGAAGACTATAGAGTAACAAGATTGATCAAAATAAGTCAAGTAATTGGGCCATAGTGCATTGCTGCGAAATCAAAGGGACCCAATTGATTAAATTTTCAAAGTTTCTGGGCCTTAGTGGCTTAAGGGGAGACTTGGGGGGGTTCAAAGGCAATTTTGAAACAATTTCCATGCAGGTTCATGCAACAAGCGTAAGAAACTTGTTTCTGCAACAATCATTTTTTGCCGAAAGCTTTCTGCAGCCCAAAACAACATTGCTACTTTCATCTCCACAAAACAAGCGTCAACCTCAACACAAACTTAATCAAAATTCTTTCAACTCAAACTAACTTCATTTCCGCAAACAACTTCAACATTCAATCAAACCAAAGCATAAAAGAAAAGTCATGCAAATGCCATGAAGAAAATTTCTGCTATAACCATTTCATTTGTCCAAACTCTGGATTAAGCAATCAAAACAAATAAAACTCACATCCAACAAGCAAAACATAGAAGGAAATTATATACAACACTTATGGAACTCTTAGGCAAGATGGAAAAAGATTGCTGTAATTTTATTGATTCACTTTGAGTTGAGCGCATATGATATAGCAAGGGTGAAATATCTTGAAGACTTTGCTGGACAGCCTCAATAATAGCCTTTGGTATATAAAAATCCTCCAAACACACACTAAACCCCTCGGAATACAGATTTTCCATCAACAAGGGTATCAAAAAAAATTGAAGAATCTTAACACCTCCTTAGGACCTTTTGAGAAGAAAATAGATGTAATAACATCAATAAAAGTAGGCTGCAATAGATCCCTATTAAAATCAAATTTGACCAATTCGCTACTGTAAGTCAAATATCTTTCTCCACTACACTCAAAGGAAGCAGGAAATGCAGTCTGGCCGAATTGATAAAAAATGCAGCAGAATTTCTGGCGTGAACTTTGCAACTCAAATATTTTAGATGTTTAAACACTCAAACTCAACACCCAATCTTCCATTTCCTCTCTTCAAAACACAATTAAACATGCAGCTGAAGTACAAACTCAGAAAGCAGCCATGGAAAGAAACAGTAAGAAGAAAAATGCAGCAATTTTCTTGTTCATTTTTTTTTTCTTGCTTAACCGAGCTAATGAGCTGCATGCAAAGCTTAAACGCCTTGTTATTAACTAGCTAATCATAGTTATAAGCTCAGATTATCACAAGTAAGCGAATTAAAGGTTGCATTTCCTAATCAAGCTCTCGGCTGATTCCATACTTGAGCATAACAGAATTTCTTTTCCTAAAACACTTATCCGGCTATCAAAACTCAACATGCAAAGCTATAACTAGCTTAATCAACTCAGATTTTGTTAGCTAATCACCGATTCATGCTCAGATGATGTCAGGGAAACAAGAATTAAAGCTGCAACTCCTAATCTACTCTCGGCAGAAACATTCTCTTCCAAAATCAGATTTTCCCCTTATTCAATTCATCATCCGAACACCTAACCTTCACATGCATGGCCATAAACAATTTAATCTACCTCTGATCAACACTTCTCAGCCCAGAAAATTACCTCAGACCGAAGCTCACTCACACGATAGAGGAACTGAAATTTTCTCTCCTCTCGGCTCGCTTGAGGCTGGATGACTGGTCCTGGTGATGTTGCAGCTGCGGGGTGTTGAGGTAGGTGGTGTAGTTGGAGGTGGATTGAAGCTGGTTGAAGGTGCGACAGGGACTGAAGCTCACGCAATGCTGCTCTCCTTTCTTCTCCCTAGCTCACGGACAAAGCAAGAAAGAATTGCAGCTCGCGGTTCCTTTCCTTGCTCTCGGTTGTATGGTGCAGCTCGGCCTCTCACTCTCTCTCAGTCGATGATAACAAGGCAGAAGATGAAGTGAAATGCTCTGGTATTGTGGAATGTTGGAATTGCTGGAAACGGTTGCAGCTGGTTGAATGGAAGTGCAGAATGGGTGGAACTAGCTCACGGTTTCTCCCTAGCTCACGGATCAAGCAAGAAGAGAATTGCAGCTCGCGGTTTCTTTCCTCTTCGATACACACGAGGTGGAGGTAAGATGTGGTTGTCCAGTAGTTGTGTTCTGAGGTAGTGGAATGGAAAAATGAGTGGCCCCAGTTAAGAGCTCAGCTCACACGATGGTTTGCTGCAACATTTTCCTCTCGGCTGGCTATGGAAGTAAAGTATGGCTGGCTGAGTTTGGTTTGCGTAGGCTAGCTGTGAAATTGGTGGGTGTGGTTGAGCTTAGCTGGTGGAGGTCTTGGAAGTGCAGAGTGGTGTCCGATTCTCTCCCCTCAGCTCACGGACAGAACAGAAACGAAGAGCTCCCCGCTACCTTTCCTTCCTCTCGGCTGTAAGTGCAGCTCTCACTCTCTCTCGGATTGTGGCAGACAAAATAAAACCGAAGTGCTCTCTTCTGCTGTAGTGAGTTGGGAGTAGTGTCCATTAGTGGATGATGGAACCGGCAATAAGGATGGAAGGTGCTGGAATATGAAGTGGAAAAATGGATTCGGCCGAAATGGAATTGTGATTTTTTCCTTTTTTTTGATTTTGATTTTTTTTCCTTCTTGAAATTAATTGAATAAAACTGATAATAAAAATAGATAACAAACAACAAAAACAACAAACAAAAAAAAGTAATTTAATTAACATTGGGTAGAAACTAAATAAACTAGAATCAACAAAACACAATTTTCCATTTTTCATCAATTTTCATCATTTTCCTTTTTTTTTCTTTTTCTCAACTTAATAATTTAACAAAAATAATAGTAAAACTAAATAAAAACAACAATTTTAACTACAAACACATCAAAGTAATCAAACTAAAATAACAAAATTACCATTTTCGATTTTTCTTTCATTTTCATCATTTTTTCATCATTTTTCCTTTTTTTTTCACAAATTTTACGTTAAACTTAAAACTAAAACTAAAACTAAAACGTGAACAAAATTAATATGACAAATAATTAGCAAATAAAAGACAAATAAAAAGATAACAATTAAAATGCAGACAATCTAAAACAAAATTATGAATTAGATGCAACATACAAATTATTTAAAAATTTGGTGTCTACAGTTTGCCCCTCTTTGTTTGAGTTTTGAAAAAACTTGAGACAAAGAAGTAGACACCAAATACTTACCTGTGGTATTTGGCTGCAATGGACGCTTCTGAAATGAGGATCGACTTTTTTAACACAATTTTTTTCCTTTTTCTTTTTTTTTGAAATGGGATTGACCCAAACAGGAAATTAAAACGGGACTGACCCGAGCAGAAATTTAAAATTGGGACTGACTAGAGAAGGAAATTCAAATCATGGGACTGGCCCGAATGAGCTTTTGAATCGTGGGACTGACCCGAATGAGCTTTTGATCGAGGGACTGACCCGAATGAGCTTTTGATCGAGGGACTGACCCGAAAATGCTTTTGATCAAGGGACTGACCCGAATGCTTTTGATCGAGGGACTGACCCGAAAATGTTTTTGATCGAGGGACTGACCCGAAAAATGCTTTTGATCGAGGGACTGACCCGAAAATGCTTTTGATCGGAGGGACTGACCCGAAAAGGCTTTTGATCGAGGGGACTGACCCGAAAATGCTTTTGATCGAGGGACTGACCCGAATCGAACTGCTTTTGATCGAGGGACTGACCCGAAAATGTTTTTGATCGAGGGACTGACCCGAAATGCTTTTGATCGAGGGACTGACCCGAATGAGCTTTTGATCGAGGGGACTGAAATGAGCTTTTTGATCGGAGGGACTGACCCGAAATGAGCTTTTTGATCGAGGGACTGACCCGAAAAATGTTTTTGATCGAGGGACTGACCCGAAAATGCTTTTGATCGAGGGACTGACCCGAAAATGTTTTTGATCGAGGGGGAAATGCTTTTGATGACCCGAAAATGCTTTTGATCATCGGTCAGTGGGATTAAACCCGATCCTGCCGTGACGAAATTTGATTCGATTTTGGTTTTTGATTGATGATTTTTGCTTCTTTTTGACTTTTCAAAATCTTTACAAAAAATTACTTTGCCCCAGTATGATGAATTTTTGCTATTTGAGTCCAGAGTTGATTCTGTATCGCCATGCTGTTGCATTTTTTTGATGAAATTTGCTTGCGACATTTTCAATCTGCCTTTGTTCATTAGGACTCTTTCCGACACCGATTTCAGTGCAAGGTGTGATTGTTTTCATCCATGCATGAAATTTCCTGCAAAAGAGAAAAAACAAAGAAATTGCCACCATTATTTGATCCGTTTGTCCTTGAGAATCGTGTAAACATGAGTCTTTGGATGCCTTCGTCAAAGTTGACCGTGGCATCTGACTTGGTTGGATTTGTCATTTCTAAACGTCTCTGATTTTTCCCGACTAACCGAGCGTGCATTTTGCCATATTGTGAAGCTTGCGTAACCGACCTTGCTGAATTTCAACCATTTTCGCAAGATGACTGAACCCAAGTATGCTTTGAATAAACCATGGGGTTATCATTCACCAAAATTCGATGATTAAAAAGTAATTTCACCTATCATGCAGAAATGAATATGTGAAAGAATGCAAACACAAACCATTTGTGCTTAAAGCCTACAAAAATGCCATGAATACAAGCAATTGAGAAAAAATGAGCTTCCTAAGAATGAATTTGCTAAAGAAATATTTTTACAAAACGACACAGTTTTGGCCAACGGATGTCATATTCGAGTCCCTGAATATCTTTGTTCTGCAATTCGACACTGGCAGAAGTATTATGAAGAGAAATTCCAAATGAACCAAGTCATCAACTGTTCTTCCTCGTGTTTGCTCATTGAAGAAACCTACCTAGCGCCCTTTCGGGTTTTTACCAAGGTTGCCCCCACCTTTTTTTTTTTTTAAGGTGCACTCTCGGATTTTCACCTACGGCAGCAAATGGAAGAGCTTGACCATGATCGACTCAGGAAGGTAAGTTGAAGATTGCTGACATCAGTAAAATGCGCTTCTCTTATAAACCTAAGCGAAGGCATTATGGACATCACTTGCCAGTTGATTAGCAAATTTTCTTGATAGAAATACAGCAAGGGACGAAAGTCAGGACTTTTGTCTTTTGTAATGAGGTCAGGTGGGATGTTTCAAGAAAGGTTGAGGCCTGAAAGCAGGTATGATGAAAGGTGTGAAATAACCTGAGATTGCATCATTTTGAAATTATCTCTAATTTTGAACGAAACCGAGGAAATTTGCCCCAGTTTGATTGGATTTTCTCTTTCTTTGCATTTTCTTCATTGCATTTTCCTCACTTTTTGCATTTTCCTTCAAAAACTAAATTTGCCCCAGTGTGGGGTTCTTTCTTTTCTCTTTTCCTCTTTTTCCTTTTTCCTTCCTTTTTTTTTCAAAATGAATTTGCCCCAGTATGGGGATTTTTCCTTTCCCTCTCTGATAATCTCGTTTCAAAATGAATTTGCCCCAGTGTGGGGTTTGCAATTCTCAGGGGCTGCCAAACGAAAATTATTGTTCTGATAGCTCAAAAGGGATGACTAGGGATGAAATGTTTTGATTGGAAAGGAAGATGGCCTGACCTTTGCCTCGTCCCTTGCATGATTTCCAAAAGAAATTTGCATAATAAAAAATAAAACTTCTTACACATATCTGAGTTGATAGGTTGCAGGAATGTCTGTCCATCCATGAATGCCCGCCAGGTAATACCTTTTGAACACCCAATAAGCTTTGTCAATTTGAAGCAATTTTTGCCTTTGGCTTCATCTTTCATTAGCAAAATCACTTTAGCACTTTGTTCCCTCCTTCAAAGGATCGGTGGCGGACCTTTTTGTTATGAACACAGGCCATGGGTCTTGGCAACATTTGGCCATGGCACATAGCATTCAACTATTTCTCATCAATCAAAATCAATCGTTGATGACGCTGCTTTAACCCATCAGCTTCCAACCTGGCAGGAAAGGGATTTTTCAATGAAGAATTTCTCAATGAAGGGTTTTCTCAATGAAGGCTTTCTCTTTCTCAATGAAGGTTTTCTCTCAAAAGAAGAGGTTTTTCAATGAAGGGCTTCATCAGATTCCAGAACAGTGATATTCAAAGGATCAAATAATTTCATCTTTGGCCATCTAAAAGAATTAAAAAAAATTCATGACAATGATAAATAAACAAATAAAACCAATTGTGCATTTCATGAAACTCCAAATCAAAGCGAAAACAAGACAAAACTCAATTTGCAAAAGGCGCTTTCATTAAGCTATTCACACATGCAAGAAAAAGTTTTTGTGAACTTTAGCAAATGACAACCCCTAAATTTATCGAAATTATCTTCGAGGGGGAAGATAGTCAGCCATTCAACTTGTGTAGAGCTCCTTTAGGATTTTCAAATTTCGTCATTGGAGGTGGATGCCTCGAAGGTGTCCTGGTGTTCAGGAAAAGGATTTGTACTTATGATCGGCCCTTGTTCACCTCTTTTCCTTAGCACTATTTCTCCTGCCTCGATCATGTCTTGGACTTTGTGCTTAAGTGCCCTGCAATCGGCGGTTGAGTGGCCAGGTACTCCCGAATGATAGGCACAAATAACATGTGGATTGTACCCAGCAGGCATGCCATGAAGGTAAGTTGGAGGGGGAATCACGCCTATTTTGTTGGCAACCTTCAATTGCTCATACAATTGGTCCAAAGGCCTGCCTAGGTTGGCGAAGGTTCGGGTACGGCTTTGATTGTAGGTTTCAGTGGGTCGGGGATAGTTGTAGATGGGTCTATTTGGTGGGGGAAATCTTTGGTGGTAAGGAGGTCGAGGACGAGTTTGTTGAAAGCTTGGTTGAGATATTTGGAAAGGGGTTGTAGGCGGGTTGGCATAATTTGGGCGAGGTCGAGGATGAGTGGTATTGGTGTGATAAACGGGATGATGGTTTGAATGGTAAGGGTTTGAGTAGGTAGGGTATTGTCGAGGTCTGGGTCTTGGGACAGGGTTTCGATCCCAGACAAAAGCAGTTTCCCCCTCTTGCTTTTTGAATTGCTGCTTCTTTCCATTACTACCTTGGCTTTGCAAAGCTTCCACTTGAGTTTTCAGGGTAGACACATTAACAATCTTTCCAGCCTTTACGAAATCATCATATTCTTCAAGCTTGTTGACAATAGCGGCAAACGAGCATCCAGTCATGCGGAAAATTTCTTCAAAGTACGGCGGATCCTGTGCCTTAATGAAGGTGCGTATGATTTCGTCCTCAGTCATTGGTGGCTCAACTTTTGCAGCTATTTTTCTCCACCTCTTGGCATAAGTCTTGTGGTCCTCAGAGGGTTTTCTTTTTGTTCCTTCTAACGTGGTTCGCGTCGGAGCCAGCTCGCAGTTGTACTCATATTGCCTTACAAAAGCATTGGACAAGTCAATCCAGGTTTTTACTTCTTCGGACTTCAAATTTGAGTACCAGTCGAGGGCATCCCCCTCCAGACTTTCCGGGAACAACCTTAGAGGCAGGTTCTCGTCATCTACAGGCTTTCCCAACTTGTTAGCAAATAATCGGAGGTGTGTCTTGGGATTACCCGTCCCATCGTACTTGTTAAATTTAGGGGTTTTGAAACCTTCAGGCAATTTCACATTGGGAAAAAGGCAAAGTTCATCGTAATCCAGGACTCCTTGCTTGTTCAACCCCTGACTCTTCCTCATAAACTCATCAAAATGATCAAAGCGTTTGAGCAGCTTTATATCAACGGGAGCAGAAGATTCCCCCATTTCTGCCTTGGTTTGAACAATATGGTCCGGCAGGAATGGCTCAGCAGCAGGGTAATAAAAGGTATGTGGCTCAGGTGGTATATTTGAAGTGATTTGGGGTGGTGGACCTCGCGTGTGAGTAAGAAAAAATGAAGGATGAGGAGGGTAAGTGTATGGCAAATTTGTGGTGGGATAGGTGAAAGTTTCTTCGGGTGCAATAGGAAATGATGGAGTAACAGTGGCATGGGCCGAAGGTAGGACAAACGGCTCTTGCTCAGGCTGTCTGGCGGGTACAGGTTCGGATTGAACTCCGCTGCTAATTAGCTCATCACTCAACTTCCTTTGGGCGGCCATCTCAGACGCCATCTCTCCGAACTTGGTAAGCATCTCAGTCAACTGAATCCCCAAACTTGCAGTCTCGGATTGAGCGGTAGTAGCAGACCTATCTGACTGTTCCGGTTGTGAACTCATGTTTACACGACTCCTCTGGGCTTGACTACGGGACCGCGTTATGATGGGGCTTCGACGAGAAGCTATATTTAAATATTACCTGAGAATTTTGAAAGGAATTGCCTTTAGGTTCAACCCTCGCTTAATTATTCCAAAGAAAATAAAGAAAAGGAAAAGGAAAAGGCAAGAGTTAGTAGATATCCAGAAAATTCGGATGCATGTCCTATGGGGGAGCCCTTTTTATGCCAAGGGTAGGCCTAGCATGAAAATGCGATCCTCTAGGGTAAGCACTATACCATACCTGACGGATCTGATCAACTCATTGAGTGAAAAATAATTTGAAAAATTTGGCCATTGGAGTGACGAGAGATTTGTCAAAATGAGGACAACGTCCGAATAGATTGATCACCTTTGATTTGCAAAACGCATGGGTTTGACCTTGACGAACTCCTATCGAAGAGATCGGAATTTGTTGATAAAATTTCTTAGTGAATTACGGGTCAAAACCCTAATTGATCAAGTGATTGGATGCAATGGACGGTTTTTCTCGAAATCGACTAGATTTCCCAATTTGGAATTTGACAATGAAACCCTAATAGGGCAAATGGGTTGAATGAAATTGACAATTTATTTAAAATCGACCGAATTACCCTAAAAAGGGAAACAGGTCAAATGAATTGAATGAAATTTATCCAAAAATTAATCAAATCACCCTAACAAGGGTAAATCGATCAAATAGATTGAACGAAACTTGATCTATTCAAAATCGGCTCGGTTGCCCTAAAAATGGGTAAATTGGGCAAAAGACCCTAAAAAGGGTAATTTGGTCAATTGAATTGACAATTTATTCAAAAGCGACCGAATGACCCTAAAAAGGGTAAATTGGTCAAAAGATTTGATGATTTATTCAAAATCGACCGAATGACCCTAAAAAGGGTAAATTGGTCAAATGAATTGATAATTTATTCAAAAATCGACCGGATGACCCTAAAAAGGGTAAATTGATCAAAGGAATGGTTTATTTAAAATCGATCATGAATTGACAAAATGGATTGATCGAATCGGCCGGCCATTGGTGGTTTCAGAAAATCAGTCTATGAGCCTTCTAAAAATCAAATTTTGGCCTCAATTTATTTATCATCTCAATAGGAGGAATCATTTGTGAATTTCTTCAAATTAATGTCCTTCACGCAAGGGATTTTTACCAATTTTTGATAAAATGGCCAAAAAGTAATTATCAGATGCTCATATTCCAAAGATCACTCTATAAAAATGATCAGATCCTACCTTACCTTGTGCACTACCCCTTTGGATGGTACAAAATGTAAACGTGCAAGTCTCACTGGATTAAGTATCCGAGACACAAGGTGGCTTATTCCTAAACACGGGATTCCCTATGTGGCATTCCCTTTCTATGGTTTATGCATGATGCCATTTATTAAAGCAGTAAAATATGCAATTCGAAATGAAACGTGACCTAAGGAACCCTTTATTTGCCGGGGTAAGCCTAAAATGGTATGACATTATTAATTTATGAACAAGATATGCCACAATTTTTAAACGTGCAATAGCCTATCTACAAGGGCAGGTCCTAAAAGAAGGTCATGCCAGACCTCTTATGTCCTAACGTTTGTGAATGCAAAAGACAAGAGACAAGAAAACGTGAGTTTAACACATAATCACATAACACATTGGACAATTAGATAATATAAAAGGCAATAAAGATAAATAAGGAAAGAGGGTTGGGACCCCTCCCCTCGTGAATAGTGTCCCTAGTTTAGGATAAGGCCGACTCTACCCTAGGCAATCTAATATGGATGCATGAGGTTGGGGTTCGCTAATGCATCTAGACTCGATAAGCTCAGGTCCCCGAGCCTTCAGACTTAGAAACCAAGGGTCATCAATCCCAAGATTCTTTGTCGGTGTCTCGAGCGATTCCCCAAACACCGCTACGCACACATCGTGTCACGGCTACGTGTTTGAGTGAATCTCTCAAAACCTCAATCTTCGACCAAAAGCTAAAGGCTATCAACCAATAGCTTTAAGCGGAAGATTGAGTGACCCATTGGAACATGCTACACACACATCGTGTCGTGATCACATGTCCAAGTGAGTCACCTAATCCTAATAGGGTGGAGTGGCGTGACAAGCCACTAAAGAAAAATAAAAGGGATAAAAGAAGTAAAGCGTATGCTCGTATGCTAGTGCTTGTTTGGAGGGGAAGGGTCAAGAACCAACGCGAGGCTCTAGGGTGACCCATACCTCCCAAAATGCAATGCAAGCGCGAGATAACAAGTAAACATTCATTCAAACATACATTCGTGAGTCGAGGGATTGGTTTGATTACGTACATAAGACAAAAGGTCCTAAAAATGAAAAATGCAATCCTAATATCCAAATGCAATGCATAAAAAGGGTAGAAAAAGGAAACGAATGGCTAAGTCAAATGCTTGGACCCACTTAGGAAGTCCCCAGTGGAGTCGCCAACTGTCGCGCCCCACTTTTTTGGAAAAAATAAAATAATTGTTTTTTTTGTTGAATTTTATTGATTTGGGAAAAATGATTTTTTGTTGATAAAAACAAAAATGGGTCTAAATGGGACTTTTGAAAATGCGACGATTTGACCCAAGGAAAATAGTTTAAAAAGGGTTTTTATATAAAAAATGGAGTCGCCACTTGGTATAGAGTTAGGGTGTACCAAGTCACCCAAAAAAAATGAATTGTTTAAAGTAAAATAGGAAAAAGTAAGAAACCCTTTTTAAACGACTCCTAGTCCACGTAAAACAAAGAAAAAGGTTCGGGGGTCACATTTGACGAAGGGGAAGGCAAGGATAAAAATCCAAGGCACCCCTTCGACCTAGCCAAGGCTAGTTGCGT
This sequence comes from Coffea eugenioides, assembly GCF_003713205.1. NCBI lineage: Eukaryota > Viridiplantae > Streptophyta > Magnoliopsida > Gentianales > Rubiaceae > Coffea > Coffea eugenioides. Next base: position 64,788 of record NW_020862706.1, on the reverse strand, counting down.
GATTTAACCCTTATTTTCCTATATTTTCTACCCAAAGTATGTATTGCAAATTGGATTTGACTAATGAATGAGAAATGCAATCCTAAATCTAAGAAATGTCTCTGATGAGGCTTTTGATCCCATTCACATGAATTGTGAAGGTCAATAAGGAAAGACCTCATAGAAAATCACGAACGATGCAAATGAGGACTCAAATGAGAGTGTAAGTGTGCAAAGTGTGGAAAAAAGGTGCATGTGTGCAATTTGAAAGTGTTTGTGTGCAAATGAATAAAAATATGAATGCTCGTGTGCAAGTGAATGAAAATAGTAAATATATAAGTAAAATAGGTGCAATGTGTGAGGTGAAAAGTAAAGAAAGTGAATAAGTGTGAATATGCCATGTGGATTTAAAATATATAATTAGTGAGGAAAATAGTGAGAAAATAATATGAAAATGCATGAACTTAGAGGAATGCATCAGGTCGGGTACGGGAATGACCTCTAGTTTTTGTGATTTTAATTTTCCCTTTGATTAGAAGGAAAAACTAGCGTGCTAAGGCTATTTTGAAGCCACACTCGCTCGTTTCCCTTACCCAAGGGGGTTTCTCAGGCAAATGGACCCTATAACTAGCATGAAATGCAAAGGTCTAAAATGAAAGGGAAAGGTTAGAGGGACATGCCAAATGCCATAAAACTAAAAAAAATGCATGAAATGTAGTGAACATGCAAACATGTACTAACGAGGGGAAATCCCTAAGGGTCTAGCATTGGACTAGCCCATTCTATGAATTCCGACTAGCGTTGGACTAGTGGAAACGTACATTCATTCATCACATTCATTCAGGCTGTGGAAAGCGAGTAGACATGCCAAACACTTATAAACACATAGCACATAACATTTAGCATGCTCGACTAGATGCAAGGCCCTAACAAAGCAAATTAACACGTAGTAACTAAGCATGCAAGACACATAAGACAATTAAATCCCTAACTATTACATTTTCTAGCTAGGCACACGACTTTGATAGGTCTTCATTGAATGCTCTTCCAAACCCTATCTATTACAAGCCAAGAGGTGTACACATACCCCATTAAGAATAAATTAAATAAAAAGCAAAAGTAAATGACATAAATAAAAGAAATTAAAGAAAGGCTAGGAAAGCAAAGTAGACATGTATTTCTCATAACACGTAGGAGCACGAAGGGTCGAATGAAGTGCAAATGAGGGATAGAGTGTACCTCCCTTGAATTGATGCCTTAAATGGAATGAAATCACTTATTTATCCTCCAAAATAAAAAAATGGTCAAGGTACCAATTTATTTGGGAAAATTAAAAGAAATGCGCAAATACAAAGCTCACTTAATCGTAAAGCCTCTAAAGTCATGACTTAAGTGCAATTGACAAAGCATGGTAGTTAATTGAAGCAAAACAAACAATGAAATTGCAAAAACTAAAGCTGCCAAGGCCCAAATTGATTGATTTCCAAAGTTTCTAGACCATAACAGAGTTTTAGGGAACTTAGGGGCTGAAAACAAAGCCAAGGTCAAGCAATCACATAGCAATCACATAAGCATGGAATTGACCGGTTAGAAGCATTTAAATGCCTAAGCATTCCATATTCATGAAATAAGGCCCCAACTATTGTGATTAAAAACATCAAAACATCCAAATTCCACATAAAGCCAAATTATCCCATAAAGTTCTTGAAACCCTTTGAACTCATCCTAAAAAAAAACTTACAAGAGTCTAACCAAAACATACCAGCAGCAGTGAAGACTATAGAGTAACAAGATTGATCAAAATAAGTCAAGTAATTGGGCCATAGTGCATTGCTGCGAAATCAAAGGGACCCAATTGATTAAATTTTCAAAGTTTCTGGGCCTTAGTGGCTTAAGGGGAGACTTGGGGGGGTTCAAAGGCAATTTTGAAACAATTTCCATGCAGGTTCATGCAACAAGCGTAAGAAACTTGTTTCTGCAACAATCATTTTTTGCCGAAAGCTTTCTGCAGCCCAAAACAACATTGCTACTTTCATCTCCACAAAACAAGCGTCAACCTCAACACAAACTTAATCAAAATTCTTTCAACTCAAACTAACTTCATTTCCGCAAACAACTTCAACATTCAATCAAACCAAAGCATAAAAGAAAAGTCATGCAAATGCCATGAAGAAAATTTCTGCTATAACCATTTCATTTGTCCAAACTCTGGATTAAGCAATCAAAACAAATAAAACTCACATCCAACAAGCAAAACATAGAAGGAAATTATATACAACACTTATGGAACTCTTAGGCAAGATGGAAAAAGATTGCTGTAATTTTATTGATTCACTTTGAGTTGAGCGCATATGATATAGCAAGGGTGAAATATCTTGAAGACTTTGCTGGACAGCCTCAATAATAGCCTTTGGTATATAAAAATCCTCCAAACACACACTAAACCCCTCGGAATACAGATTTTCCATCAACAAGGGTATCAAAAAAAATTGAAGAATCTTAACACCTCCTTAGGACCTTTTGAGAAGAAAATAGATGTAATAACATCAATAAAAGTAGGCTGCAATAGATCCCTATTAAAATCAAATTTGACCAATTCGCTACTGTAAGTCAAATATCTTTCTCCACTACACTCAAAGGAAGCAGGAAATGCAGTCTGGCCGAATTGATAAAAAATGCAGCAGAATTTCTGGCGTGAACTTTGCAACTCAAATATTTTAGATGTTTAAACACTCAAACTCAACACCCAATCTTCCATTTCCTCTCTTCAAAACACAATTAAACATGCAGCTGAAGTACAAACTCAGAAAGCAGCCATGGAAAGAAACAGTAAGAAGAAAAATGCAGCAATTTTCTTGTTCATTTTTTTTTTCTTGCTTAACCGAGCTAATGAGCTGCATGCAAAGCTTAAACGCCTTGTTATTAACTAGCTAATCATAGTTATAAGCTCAGATTATCACAAGTAAGCGAATTAAAGGTTGCATTTCCTAATCAAGCTCTCGGCTGATTCCATACTTGAGCATAACAGAATTTCTTTTCCTAAAACACTTATCCGGCTATCAAAACTCAACATGCAAAGCTATAACTAGCTTAATCAACTCAGATTTTGTTAGCTAATCACCGATTCATGCTCAGATGATGTCAGGGAAACAAGAATTAAAGCTGCAACTCCTAATCTACTCTCGGCAGAAACATTCTCTTCCAAAATCAGATTTTCCCCTTATTCAATTCATCATCCGAACACCTAACCTTCACATGCATGGCCATAAACAATTTAATCTACCTCTGATCAACACTTCTCAGCCCAGAAAATTACCTCAGACCGAAGCTCACTCACACGATAGAGGAACTGAAATTTTCTCTCCTCTCGGCTCGCTTGAGGCTGGATGACTGGTCCTGGTGATGTTGCAGCTGCGGGGTGTTGAGGTAGGTGGTGTAGTTGGAGGTGGATTGAAGCTGGTTGAAGGTGCGACAGGGACTGAAGCTCACGCAATGCTGCTCTCCTTTCTTCTCCCTAGCTCACGGACAAAGCAAGAAAGAATTGCAGCTCGCGGTTCCTTTCCTTGCTCTCGGTTGTATGGTGCAGCTCGGCCTCTCACTCTCTCTCAGTCGATGATAACAAGGCAGAAGATGAAGTGAAATGCTCTGGTATTGTGGAATGTTGGAATTGCTGGAAACGGTTGCAGCTGGTTGAATGGAAGTGCAGAATGGGTGGAACTAGCTCACGGTTTCTCCCTAGCTCACGGATCAAGCAAGAAGAGAATTGCAGCTCGCGGTTTCTTTCCTCTTCGATACACACGAGGTGGAGGTAAGATGTGGTTGTCCAGTAGTTGTGTTCTGAGGTAGTGGAATGGAAAAATGAGTGGCCCCAGTTAAGAGCTCAGCTCACACGATGGTTTGCTGCAACATTTTCCTCTCGGCTGGCTATGGAAGTAAAGTATGGCTGGCTGAGTTTGGTTTGCGTAGGCTAGCTGTGAAATTGGTGGGTGTGGTTGAGCTTAGCTGGTGGAGGTCTTGGAAGTGCAGAGTGGTGTCCGATTCTCTCCCCTCAGCTCACGGACAGAACAGAAACGAAGAGCTCCCCGCTACCTTTCCTTCCTCTCGGCTGTAAGTGCAGCTCTCACTCTCTCTCGGATTGTGGCAGACAAAATAAAACCGAAGTGCTCTCTTCTGCTGTAGTGAGTTGGGAGTAGTGTCCATTAGTGGATGATGGAACCGGCAATAAGGATGGAAGGTGCTGGAATATGAAGTGGAAAAATGGATTCGGCCGAAATGGAATTGTGATTTTTTCCTTTTTTTTGATTTTGATTTTTTTTCCTTCTTGAAATTAATTGAATAAAACTGATAATAAAAATAGATAACAAACAACAAAAACAACAAACAAAAAAAAGTAATTTAATTAACATTGGGTAGAAACTAAATAAACTAGAATCAACAAAACACAATTTTCCATTTTTCATCAATTTTCATCATTTTCCTTTTTTTTTCTTTTTCTCAACTTAATAATTTAACAAAAATAATAGTAAAACTAAATAAAAACAACAATTTTAACTACAAACACATCAAAGTAATCAAACTAAAATAACAAAATTACCATTTTCGATTTTTCTTTCATTTTCATCATTTTTTCATCATTTTTCCTTTTTTTTCACAAATTTTACGTTAAACTTAAAACTAAAACTAAAACTAAAACGTGAACAAAATTAATATGACAAATAATTAGCAAATAAAAGACAAATAAAAAGATAACAATTAAAATGCAGACAATCTAAAACAAAATTATGAATTAGATGCAACATACAAATTATTTAAAAATTTGGTGTCTACAAATGTCTTCATAGGAAATGTAGGTCTCTGTTTTAGCTTCGAAAAGCCATAAAATTTACCCCAATCCGATAAACGTACCTTCAGTTGTGACCAAAATGCCGAAAGATGACAAACCTGCTACTTAGCCATTCGTCTTTCAAACTGGTTTCCAGTTTTGATTTTGATGGTTGCATTGCTAGAATTGATTTGTATTTTGGATGATATTGAGCCTAGTTGAAGAGGTATTTTATTACGCTTGCTTATGTGATGAATTTGGGCTGAGTTGAGGAAAATAATGAAGACATATATGGCTGGAAAATAGCAAAATACAAAGGGCGTACTGCCCAAATTTTCACTCGAGAGTTAGGCGTATGTACTCGTGACTTGAACGAAGATTTGAGATCGAATTGGACTTGGTTTGTCTAGGGTATTCGAGTTTTCTTTGATAGAAGTATATAAGCTGAAATTTCGCCGGAACTTGTACCCTTGAAAAATGAAAGTAGCAACCCTTTCAAAATACAATTTTCCTGGACTTTGATACCAAGTGCGACTTTCAAAGTCTAAATCACTTCTTGATCAAAACTAAACGAGCGAGCATGAATTTTTTAGAGTTTGATAAGTAACTTGAATACTACTTAAACGAGTTTCATGTACTTGAGTTTATTGAAGCAAAACTCCTGTGTTTCGAACCCTAGTTGATTTTAAACTCTTGCATAATATTTTATCGCAGATTTGGACTCCATCCAAGGAGTTGCACATGGGCGTGACCTTGAAAAGTTCTAGACCTTTGGTAAGTGCTTCCAAGTGCATGTTTTTACTTGATACTTGCGTTTACATGTTTTACCAATGTGCTTCGACAGTATTTGACTTGTTTGAACGGACAAGGGTGTACTTTATCTTACTTGTCCTAAATATGACTTGTTACTGTGCCTTGAGTGCACATGACTTGATATACTTGTTTATACGTGAGCACTCTGGAATTCTAGAAACCTTGAGACTAGTTAATTGAGTCGAGCCGACAAGGGTTTGGTCGATTAGATAACAAACCCTGGGTCTCTTGTTTTGTCGAGTGGAGTGATACCTCCTCAACTAATCGGTATACTCGAGTATTACTACACGTGTTTATCTGAATGTTTGGGCCCGGTAAGGGGGTTGAATGGTGGACAGGTTGGCGTCAAGCGGGGCTCTACTGGGTTGGTTACTCTACTTGAAAGTTGACGGAGTGTCAATTACTACTTGATCAAGCTATGGCGGAGCTATTTTGAAATAGCGGCTGTATCCTTTTTACTTGACATGTTAAATATCCAGTGATTGGTTTTACAAAGCGTTATTACTCAATTTCTTGATTTCATGTGCTCGTTATTTTAATACATGTGATTTTAAATCTTGGTCAACTTACTATTTGGGTCTGCATGATGTTTTGGAGCCTCACTGAGTTTTAGCTCATTCTATGAGATTTGTTTTCCTTACAGGGAATACGAGCAAGGGTGTGGGAATTGGTACGGGCTAGTAAAGTTTGGTTTTTTTTGAATTTTTGCGATTGTACTCGCGCTAGTGTTTAACTAGGGTTGGATGTATTTGGATTTTGGAATATTTTGATACATTTGGGCATGTATGAGCCTTGGAGCTGGATTTAAGTATTAATGTATATTTTAAGTTTGGAAATTGTTATTTTATTTCCTTTCTATGGTTGTAAGTTGTTTTCTTTCAGTAAGTGAGTGAGTTCTAGTGAGAGTTGGGCAGACGGTCCGCTAAACCCTAGGGTTTGCCCTAGGGGGAGGTGGGGTCGTCACAGATGGTATCAGAGCTGTTTCGCGTGATCTCTGCGCGAGATGAGCTTGGGCCAAGTGGTGATATGGTTCCAATTAATGAATAAGTATAAAAGACTAAGTGCTTTTCATGAGCGTAAGTTGTGAATTTTGAAAGTTATAGGCGTAAAACCTTTGTCATGATACTTGAGGTAGATAGATATGTATGTCAGGTAGGAATCTTAAATTTGGAAGATTTCCACTTGGGAGCGTATGGCCTGAGATGTGAATTCTCCAAATTTCGGATTCTTGTATTTGAGTACCAAAAGTGGAGAATACTAGAATAAGGGTTGATATCTCGATTGAACTTAAGATAAAGTTGGATGGTAAAATTCAAGGTGTGAAAGATTCTAGTAATGGACTTGAGATTGAACTTATTAAGAAAAGTGGATTAGTGAGTGTTGTCATGGATTAGTCTCATGCACGTCTGGTTAGGGTTTCTGCAAATGATAGCTAGATTTGTGATCGTTGCAAACGTTAAGGCGCTAGTATTATAGTTTGTTTTATTTCTCCCATACATATGTACTCTTATTTCGTGTTTCTATGATTTTATTGCGATTTGATTACGGTTATACATGAATTTCTTTTGAACTCGTTTTAATTCTTACTTGACTATCTTTTCTATTTTTTACCCTTCTACGATACCGCATAGGAACTTGACTTTGATTTCTATTTATGTTTTGAATTATATATGGAATTTTTAGAGACAAAAGTGTAAGTTCTACACTTGCATATGAATTTTGGAGGAATTAGGACAACCACCTAGATGGAGGATGGAAAGGCACTATTGAGGGGTTAGAAGTTATAGTTTCTTCTTGAGTGAGTTTATAAGTAAGTGTATAAGAGAGAGTGAGTTAGGGTGTGGAACTTCTACTAAAGGAATATAAATCTACATTTTGTTTCATGGATAAGTGATGATAGTAATTCTCGTGAAAAGACCCAAGAATAAGAATAAGTACTTATATTTAGATTTCTTATCTACCGTAGTAGGATATAGTTAAAATTCATATTTTCTGGGTAACCTGTAGGCAAAAGAATGAAAAAGTGATATGGCTAAAGTTTTCAATTGTTATTAGTTATTTATTCCGATCTTTTGATTTTCATGGCAGGTTGTCATTTGACCTTAAGGGAATTGGTAATATGATAAATTTGGAAGGTATGCATAACGAAATGGACACCCTTCGGATAGAGGTAGAATTTAAAAAAAAATTGGTTGACTATTGGGAAGGACGATGGAAACAAGAATATGAGGAGAAAATGAAACTGCTATACAAGAACATGGAATTGAAAAAGAAATACAAGAGGATTCTAGAAGAGGTACGGAATAAGTTTGAAGTGGTGCATTCGCCCAGCAAAGTAGTATCTCAAGACCTTCCTAGTAATCAAGTTGAAAGGGGTGAAGGGAGTTCCCACGATACTAAAGAGAAATGCAAAGTGATTAGTGAAGATGAACTCGCTACGAAGTATAACGAGAAGGAGAAAGGAAAGAGAGGTGCGTCTAGTAGAGACCAAGGGCAGAAACAAGATGATCTAGGTGTGCTACCCTCTAAGGTGAGTGAAAGAGTTAGTGGTGAGAGAATTTCGAGGACATCCAAGAGAGTTACTCAGAGAGAAGGCCCAGGTGGAGGAGGACAATTAAGAGGTGTCTCACAAGGATATCAAACCTCAATCTCTCACTTATCTTGTGGATATTGTGGGAAGACCAATCATACTGAAGATAATTGTTGGCGAAAGGCATGAAAATGTTTACGGTGTGGTAGTACTGAGCATCAGGTTGCAACCTGTTCCCTCAAGTTAAACCCTAAACAACCAAATGTGGGAGGAAATAAATCCAGAGTGCCTGCCAGAGGATATACCTTAAACCACTAGCCAGTGCATAACCCGTCTACAGTGGTAGAAGGTGCGATTCATGTTTTCCATTGTCAAGTAAAAATTTTGGTTAATGGTGAGGAGTTATTTACGAATAAATGTATGAATTTTGAGGATGAAATTCTTTTAAGGAGGGGAAATTCTTATAAATTCTTTTATATGACACCCCGAATTTTTGTGTAAGAAGAAGAGAATGTGACTGTCGCGCCCCACTTTTTGAAATGTGTGAGTGTGTTGTGGTGTGGTGGTGTGAGTGTGTAATATACATGTGAACGTGTGCGGAATGAAAAGTAAAAGGCCATGGGACTTAGAATGCGACGATTTGGCCAAGTGAAGTTCAAAAGGGTTTTTTGTAACAAAAATGGAGTCGCCACTTGGTATAGAGTCAGGGTGTACCAAGGCACCCAAAAATGATTTTTGTTTTTGAATAAAAAAGTAAATAAACCCTTTTTGAGAACTTTTGGGTCTGCGTAACCAAAAGAGGGATCGGGGGTCACATTTGACGAAGGGGAAGGCAAGGATAAAAATCCAAGGCACCCCTTCGACCTAGCCAAGGCTAGTTGCGTGACTTAAACCAATTTTTCCCTAATTTTTCTACCCAAGGTATGTATCGCGTGTTGGATATGTCTATATGAATGCAAAACCCTAGACCTAGGGGTATGGGGGGAAATTTCTCTTCAAAGGTTGAGTGGTGCCAATCACATTAGTTGTGAAGCCCAATAATGATCCTTTTGGAGAGGTCACACCTAAACCTAAATGACGTAAAAAATGAGTGGAATGCATGCCATGTGAAAGTGTGAGTTTGTGTGAAGTGGGAAGATTGATAAAATACGATACAAGTGGAGGTGTGCAAATGTCTTTGAATGCAAATATATATACTCCAAGTGCAAGTGGGCAAAAAATGCATGTATGCAATTTAAAGAAAAGTGCGAAAGTGTCGGTGTGCAAATGAAGATGAAAGTACTCGTGTGCGAGTGAAGATAAGAGTGTTCGTGTGCAAGTGAAGATAAAAAAGTGTTCGTGTGCAAGTGAAAGTGATAAAAGGGTGCATGTGTGCAAATGAGACAAAAGTGAAAGTGTAATGATAGAGTGGATTGAGAATGCATGAGCTTAGGGAATTTATGCATATTGGGTACGGGGAGACCTAAATCGTGACTCAATTTGCCCTTTGATAGAGGGAATACAAGCGTGCTAAGGCTTAGAAAAAGCCACACTCGTCTATATCCCATATTTAAGGGGACTCTTCAGGCAAATGTACCCTAACTAGCATGAGATGCAAAGAATCCTAAAATGAGGGAAAAGGGGCTCGAGGAGCATGCCAAATGATAAAACTAAGAAAAATGCATGACATGTAGTGAACATGCAAATATGCACTAACAAAAAGGGATGGCCTAATGAGCCACAACTAGCATTGGACTAGTGTGGTGACGTACATTCATCCATTCCATTCATTCATGGTTATGAAAGCAAGTAGACATGCCAAAACGCTCGTAAACACGTAGCACGTAGCACTTAGCATGCTCGACTAGATGCAAGAGCCTACTAAAGCAATTAAACATGCAGCAACAAAACAAACAACCAAGGGGAAGGGGAAATGGACCAGATGCTCTTCGAGCCCTATCTATTACAAGTCAAGAGGTGTACACATACCCCATAAAAACATAAAGGGAAAGGGGAAATGGATCAGATGCTCTCCGAGCCCTATCTATTACAAGCCAAGAGGTGTACACATACCCCATAAAACTTAAATAAAAGTGAAAGCAAGTAAATGCACGCAAGGAGGTAAGGAAAGCGAAGTAGACAGGCATATTCACATAACACATAAGATCACATAGGAGAGACAAAAAGGGATAAAAGAAATTGTACCTCCCCCCGTGTGTAATGCTAGTAAGGTAGTAAACAAACTCAACTTGGCTAGAGTCACCCAAGAAAAGACTAACTTAGGCTAAAATCACCAAAAACAAAAGATTAATGCACCAATTTAGTGATAAGATATAAACTAAACAATTTGAATCCACCAAAACATCAAACTTTCCCTCAATGGCAACTCAATGAAGTCAAAACTACTTAAAGACCAAGGCAAAAGGCATGATCATCCAATCCCCAAGCATAACATCTACTAAAGACCCAAAAGCAAGCACTACTCAATCATTTGAACCTAATTGAGGCATTTAAGAACTCAAAAGTCCCCAAGTAAATAATAAAGTCCAAGCAAACATCATATCTCAAGAATCCAAGAGTGAATGAAGGTCCATGAATGGTTCAAACGTGCATTTTGAAAATTCAATAGCAACCATTAATCAACCAAATAAAACCAATTGAAAAATTTAAGAGCTTCAAAAGTCCCAAAAACAATGAAAGGCCAAATGATGACTCAAAATATACCCACCTTAGGACCTAATTGTAAAAAAAATGAGAACTTGCTTGGGCTTTTGTGGAACATGGAGAAGCTTGAAGGATTAAATTGATTAAGTATTCAAGTTACTTGGGCCATAGTGAGTCAAGAGGGGACTTGGGGGGTTTTGGTGCAAAAATTTCTGAGGTTTTCCATGCATGCAACGAAAACAGAGAACTTCTCAACTTCTGCAAATTTCTGCCGCAAGTTCATACCAGAAAATGCACAAACCGTGCGTATTTCATACCAGAAAAAATGACCATAAACACTACAAACAGAGCCCAAGCTTCAATCATTACTCTATAACCATCATTGACATGAATTATATGCGTGCAAAACAGAATTCGAATCAAGTCTTCTGCCAAACAGAATTCGGCAACTAGGAAATCTTCTACAATAAACTCTGCTGCAAAAATGCAGCTCCAAGAAACTTTTAGCCAGCAAGATTCAATTCCAGCTCAAGTATGTTTTAGACATAAACACTCAAAACCAATCCAAGCTTCATAACAACCATTTTATCATTCAAACCAAACAAAACATAGAAGAAAAATCATGCAAAGCTGGAAAATTCTGGGCAAAAGGTTCGGCCATCCTGACTAGTTTATCTTCAGCAGAACATTCAGTCATAGCTCAAGTGTTTTTGGACCCACCATGGAAACAAGATTGAGGTGCAAACAAGGTGATAAAAACCCAGCTTTGAGCTATTACGGGCAAAGATTGCAGAACAAATGACAAAAAGAAAAGAAACTGGCGGCAGCATGCATATCTTTGGTGCAACAGTTTTGTTTTCCCTTTCTCATTAAACATACACATCATGCAAATGAATCCCAAGCTAGCAGAAAATGCACAACTCAACATTTTAATGCTGAAATCAAGGCATCAAGCTACACAAACAACTGCAAATCAGACCATGGACTCCAGGCTACGGGTAAGAACTTCAAGCTCCACGGCTGTAGCAGGCCAAAAATTCTAAGCTTGTTGCAGCAGCGGATTTTATGTACAAAACTTCAACCAAGCACAATTTAAACCCAGGCATTAAATCATCAAACATTCCGTACTTGCAACATAGAACCTTCGGATTTAAGCGTAAAGAATATGCAAAGCTAGAAATTTTCTGTGACTTCACAAATCGAAAAAGAAACTCTGCAACTTCCTCCCTACCATTTCAGCACACACGACACATTTATAAGCTTCCCAATGGAGCATACAGAACTCAAACTGATGTCCCAACAAAAAGCTCTAACACACCCATAAGACTATGACGAAACGCAAGAGAAAGAACGTGGAGACGGCAACAACTCAATCTTCTTTTGAAATTCTGGTTTTGAAAAAATCTTGCAAAGAGAACCATTTCAATCCCTAACCCATTACTCAAGACTGACCCAAAGCTATAGAAAGGCGAGATGTAACTCAGAAATAGCTAATAAACTCCAAAAGTTCAAGCAAAACCCAAATCATGAAAACAAGTAAGATACCAAGAACAGGACTTGCAACCCATGAGTCACACTCATACGGAAAACATGAAAGTTAGCCACAACTAACTAATACATGAACCAGGGACGATTACGATGAACAGCCATACGAGAACATATTTCTGTTTCTGATGAATCAGCGATGGTATCATCAAAACCAAAGAAAGCTTCTAACTTCACCATCAAACAACCCAAGTAAGCGAAAGAAACAGAAAAAGGAAGCATCTTTACCCGTAAAAATGGAAGGGAAGATGCGATTCAACCTTGAGGTGTAGTACGCTCCAGCAGATGAACGGGATGTATTGCTTCGTTTGAGCAGACCCAGGGAGCGATGGAGAAACTCAATCTTCCTTCGACCCTGCTTTATGAATCTTCCTTTTCTCCAGATTTTCTCGCACAGGCTCCCTCCTCTAAAGCTCTCTTTTCTAGCTTTTCTGGTTCTCCGCCGCCTCCTAAACCCTCAGTCTCTCTTGCTTTCAGTTTTTTCCTTCCGTTAGCTCCTCTCTTTTCTCTCCCTGTCGCGTTTTTCAGCCATCAACTTCTCTCCCTCCCCGACTCTCTCCTCCGTCACTCTTAGCTCTCTCTCTTTTTTTTGTTCTATTTTCATTCCCCCCCCCCAAGCCCCCTTGCGGCTACCATTTTTCTTTAGCTTTTATATCCCAGTTCAACCCTAAGAACCTCTGTCCTTTTTCTGTATTTTGCAGCTTCAGGAGCCGTCCCAGATTTCTTTGCAAACGGCGCAAGTCCGTAGCTTTCATGCTGCGGCAACAATTTTCCTTTTTTCTTTTTTTTCAGCTAATTAAAACAGAAATTAATAACAATAAAAATGAAATAAATGATAATAACAAAAATTTATAATAACAGAAATTGATATTGAACAGCAAATTACAACTTCCATTTTTCATCCATTTTCTTTTTTTTCCATTTTTCTCATTTTTCACTTTTCCTCTTTTTTCCTAAATGAACCAAATAAAAGATAAATTAAGCAGAAATGACTAAAATAGATAAATAAAGCTGAATAAAACAAAATTTCTATTTTTTCCTTTTTTCCAAGAAACTCTATGCTAAAAACTTAAAAATAAAAATAAAACTAGAAACTAAAAACTAAAAATCGAATAAAACTAACACGACAAATAAAAAACTAAAAATAAACAGTAAACGAAATTACACCAAAAATTTGGTGTCTACAGTGACGACTTGAAAATTTGCTCATATTTTCTTATAATTTCATCTTATTTTGAATAAACTATTTTATAATTCCTTTACTACTACTTTACTTCCTCATTAGTTGTAAAATATAAGAGAATCAAGAGTTTTACCTTTAGTTTTATAGTTAGCGTAAATTAGGGTTTTCGCGTATTTTGGTGGTGTGATTAATTGTGGAGGTATGTGTACTAAATTTGGTGGATAAGAATGAGTATTAGGTAAGAAAAAATGTGTGATTAGAAGTGTTAATAATAAGTGAGTGAATCACAAGTGAAAATACAAGTACGCGCGAGTTAAGGAAAATAGGCTTGAACCGACGTGCGCCGTTTGTTACCGATGGAGGACAGCACTTGGCCAATACTTTCTTACCCTAATCTCCTTGTTTTTATTTCATTTCATATTCCCCAAAATTAAGCCTAAGCTAGCCAAAATTTTTGACCAAAAACAAGAGGAAAAAAAACAAAAACAAGAGGAAAATTGGTGGCTTGCCAAGTGGGCCATCTATGCAACCTTTTACGAAGAAACTTTCTTCCTTCTTATCTTTCTTCTAGCCACAATTTTCCTTCATTTTTAACCTTCTATGCCGAAATTTTTGGAGAAAGAAAAGAGAGATAATTAAGTCATTAGCCAGATATTAATCCTTGCCTTTCCAAGTGTCAACCATTCATGGAACTTTGACCAAGACCAAGACAACTTTCTTTCACCAATAAGCTTTTATTTCACCATAATTTCTCTTCATTCTTGGTTGGGCTGGCCGAAATATTGAGAGAGAAAGGGAGAGAAAAGAAACCAACCTCTAGCCTTGATTTCTTGCTCAATCCATGAGAAATCCAAACACTGACCCTAATCCATACCGATTAACTTTGAGTTAAGCTTGGAGGGAAGCTTTTGGTGGAGTTACTTGGGGAAAAAAGCTTTTGAGTTGCTTGTTATCTTGGGATTTTGAGGTAAAATTTCTAGAAAACATCTCTCTTTACTTGTTTCTTGAGATTTATGCAAGATATGTTATGATTGAAGTTAAAGGAAGCATGTTTATGGTAGTTTCATGGTTTTGCCAGGGTTTGGTAAAGTTGTTGCTAGGGTTTGATTAATTTCCAGTTTTAATGTTCAATTTTTAGCATTGAGATGAATTTCCAGCTTTGATAAGAGATGGTCTAGCTTTTGTTATGGACTTGTATGAAGATTTATAACTTTATTGTGACTTTTAGTTCCAAATAAGAATTTCCAACCTTAGTTGCAAAATTCCAGCATTTGGTAGTGATGCTGCCTTGTTTTTGGAACCAATCTGACCTGCATGTTCGTCCATGATAAAGGCCAAATAAGTTCTTTCTAAAAACATGAAAGTTGTAGGGAATTGAGTTAACTATCTGTGATGCCCCCATTTCTCCCAAGGGCGAATCCAAGAGTATCGGTGAGACGCCTGCCCAACTCTCGCCGGGACTCGGTACAATCCATCATTCAAAACTAGGAATATTTCAAATATTTTCAATATATATATATTTAAAGTACTCCAAAACACTTCATATTTACAATTAGTCAGCTCTCAAGTTTAATACAACTCAAAAGAATATTTACTACAGTCTTCTGCGATAATACAACTTAAAGTTTCCAAAAGAAAACAATCTAGCACTATTCACGAACACTTTTGGTCTCGAACCCTGTTAAGGAAAACAAAAACGTGGAATGAGCTACACAATCCAGTGAGGTTCCAAGGCACTCAAGCAGTTCTAATAAATCAAGTAATTTGAGCATACCACATGTATGGTTCAAGATTACACGTTGGCACATTAACATGAGACAGTTATCATTGTACGAGTAAATTGAGCATATCACAGGTATAGCTCAGGGTTGCACGTTGGCACATTAGCATAAAACAGTTATCGTAATACAAAATAAACACACATTGAAGGATACGGTGTTTCAGTGAAACCATTTCGGTCAACTTCACCTTATAACTTCCGATCCCCTTGGTACTGTCTGGCCATCGCCTTATCCCTCCAGTGGTAGTTGTGACGACCCCACTTCCCCCTAAGGCGAACCAGAGGGTTGGCGGGCCGTCTGCCCAGCTCTCGCCAGGACTCACGCACGCACACTAACCCGAATCCTTCCGAAGAATAACCTAAACTATTACAATATCGCTTCCCTCAAAAAAAAGGTCAATCACTAAACCACATTAACTTCAGAGATAGCAGTGATTTAAAACAGCCAGTCAACGGCTCCTAAACATCCCATGCGTTACAACCAGGGAATAGGGTCGTGCAATTCGGATATACAAATAACATTCATACAAACCAGATATCGAAATTAGGTTTTACACTTTTCCAGCTTCAAGTGGCAATCTAAAACAAAAGTACATAATTCAAGTTGAAGCATAACACAACCCACACAATAGCCGTAATATCCATTACATCCAAAAGAAAAGAAACATAAGTAAGTTCAAGGCTTTCAGTTTCCAGAACCTGTCAAGGAAAACAAATAAACGTGGGGTGAGCTAAAGCTCAGTGGTACCCCAAAACATGCACTCACATAAATCAAACAACAGATAACAATTTAAACAAATTTAATCAATTAAGAAAGCGTATAACAGCACAAGGTAGGATACAGGGGCTCTCGGGAGCCATTCTTCTCGCTTGATCAGATACCCTCGTAGTTGACCCTCCGTCAACTTTCACTACTTATAGTCCATGTAGATCCACTTATTTTAATCCTAACCCGTCACCGTTCATACCTCTGCTTCGGGCCCGAACTTCGCCTACCGACGCAGTATACTCGAGATATACCCGTATAAAATTAGTCGAGGGATTCACCCAACGACGTTATGGTAGTTGGATTCACGAGTCGAGAGATTCACCCAACGACGCAACTACATTTAGATTCACGGATTCATACGTTATGGTAGTTGGATTCACGAGTCGAGGGATTCACCCAACGACGCAACTACATTTAGATTCACGGGTTTATTAGAAAATGTTTCACACACGTCACCACTCGAACGGCTAGTGCGGTAAAGTACACACTGCTCACTTCGATGGATCAGAAACCATTTATTTCATTTTTGACAATCATCACATAGCGAGTTGATAAAGCGCTTAACCACATAAGCATAAAACAAGCAGGGACACTCACCAAAATTGAAGTTCAGAGTTCAAGCTGGGATTCAAAATTCCACGTCCTCGCTATACCCTAGAAAACCAGGTTTTAAAACTATAAGTGTTGTTATACGGTTCTTGATTTATAAATACAAAGTTATTTGGTACATAACTAGTTTATCTACTCCAAATAAATCAACAATTTCCTTAGAGTTAAACTGATGAAAGTGATGAAATACTTCGTAGGATTTCTTCCTTTCTAGAGGTGCAAACCAGAACCAGTTTGCTTTGAATAAGATTTCATGCCAAACAAGTTTTCTGCGCCTTTTATTTAAAATTATTAAAATCAAGTTTGACCT
Organism: Coffea eugenioides; assembly: GCF_003713205.1. Taxonomy (NCBI): domain Eukaryota; kingdom Viridiplantae; phylum Streptophyta; class Magnoliopsida; order Gentianales; family Rubiaceae; genus Coffea; species Coffea eugenioides. The sequence continues at coordinate 47,805 of NW_020862706.1, read as the reverse complement.
TTAAAGTACAATTATAACACTTTCAATTTCTATTCAAGTTCCAGGTTTATAACTATAAAGGTTTATCGAGTATATAACTAGTTTATCGTTTCGAAGTAAATTCAAAGATCTACATAGGTTGAAACTTGGCAAAAGTAGTAAAAATGTTTCTTGTAGTTTTCCTTATAAAAGGTAATTAGTATTATTTTCTTGAGATAAATCGACAAACCACTTAATATCAAAACTAGAAAGATACTTTGAAAGATTTCTTTTAAGCTATGGTTCTTGTAAAAATTGTCACTAAAACTATTTTACCTAAAATAAAGTTTCCTGCAGCGCAAGTTTCTACATTTTTAATTAAAGTTATTAAAAACTCGTATTTTGGAGTTTTTCTTATAATCAACTAGCCAGGAACAATTCTTAGAGAGGAGAAAGGAACTAGGGTTTTAGAGCTAGAAAGTTATTTTCTATAAATAGTGTGGCTAGTTTAGCTAAAGGAAGAAAATAAGAATGTTGAGTTGACAAGGCTTAATGAAAAGTCCTTACACAAAATTTTTGGCGTTAATCGGCGATACTAAGTGTTCTCGCTCCATACACGCACGAAGATATATTTAAATAGCTTGATTGACACTTTCTCAAATCTAAGGACTAAACGGATTCCTTTCTATTCCGAGACACAAGCTCGTATTAATTCAGATTTGTCAATATAGCAAACTCACATTTCAAATAGTAAATCACTAGGGCTTCGTCAATCATTAGCCCTAGGTTTCAACAGATTCAATTCTGATCAAGAATAAAACGAATAACCAAGGCTTCGTCAATCATTAGCACTTGGTTTTGGCAAGCTCATATCACATCTTAACTAAAACAAAAATGAAGGTAAGGCCTTCAAGAAATTCCAGCAATCAAAGTTCATCACTCTTTAATATTTATAAAACCATTCAAATGGCCAAGGGCTTCATCAATCATTAGCCCTTGACAACATCAATCACTTCCAACCATAATTCAATCAAGGATTCAAATCACAAATAAGCTAAATGTTCGTTCCAAGTCAAAAATTCAGTTTCATAAAGAAACAGGACATTCAAGCAGGACAGTCTACTTTGAGGAGTCACGGACAGTAGTACATATGGAGGAAAAATATGAAATTTCTACAGAACAAAGACCCATGAATCTAGTTTCAAATGCCACTGACGGCACCTTAATCGGATTTTCCTACACCAAGATATAAGCATTTTACTGAGACTGGTCAGTGAAATCCGAAAATCTGGAAATTCATTTTTCACTTGTGAAAAACTCCTTTTTCTCTTTTAAGACCATAAGACTTTTATTCAAACCATCCGTACATTTAAATATGACATTCATACCAGCATATACCAAGGCAAATAACGCTTACTTCCAGTAAATGGTTCAGCCAAGAAATCATATATATGCTAATCTGTCATCAGCTAAGTATGACAATCATCAATTGGCAATTCACCCACAATTCGAGTGTTTCGCATCTGCATGTCTTATAAAACTTTAAAACAACATATTCCAGGCATTTCCAATCATTATGCTTCAAAGAATAATTTCACAACCGAGCTAAAACTCCAACTCAACCTTCGGATACCACGAAAGAAATTCCAGCTTTAGATTCAACATTTGGTTCAATCTTTTAGTCATTCAAATTTCCAGCACTACGTTGTTCATGAATTCAATATTTCCTTGGCTAAGACATGCCATTACACTCTCAACTTCATCATGCAATTACTTGGCTAGTCTGTTAACATTTCCAGCTCGAAATTAAGTTTAAACAACTGTTATAATCCTCAAAATTTCCGGTTTTGAACTCACGGTAGTTCATAAGAATTTTTCAGAAATTGTATGTTCTTAATCTAGCTTTTCCTCGGCTAAAACATGGTTTTAGATACTCAAGTTTGTCATGCACACATTTAGCTAGCTAACTACATTTCTGGTTCAAAATCAACTTCGAATAACAACTACCTCCATCCCAAAAGTCCAGAAATTTGTCCGGCTAGTCATGGATGAAGTTGCATGCATAAATTTTCTGTTTTCATTTTATTTCCTTGGTTAGCCGAGCTACCTAGCCTCATGCAAGCCTCAATCATCATGTTGTTAGCTAGGTAAACATAGGTATCAACTCAGATCCTCATAATGTAGAAGATTAAAAACTACATTTCCGATTTAAGCTCACGGTAGTTCCGTTTCATCAAAACAGAATTTCTTAAACCTCTGATTCCAACATCTGATCGAATCATTCTACATGCAAGGCCATAATCCTCTCGTCTTAAGTTAGGTAACACAGCCGAAAGCTCAAATTATCAATTGGAATAGATCACAACTGCGATTCAGATTTCTGGTTCACAACAAAAAAACTCCATTCCACCAAAACAGAATTTTCCAGGTTCTGATTCCATCATCCAATCGCATAAAATTATCATGCATGGCCCAAATCATAATAATCATCCAAGATTCAGTTAGTTAATCACCATTGTATGCTCAGATTACCTCAAATAGACAAGATTAGAGCTGCACTTTCTAATCAACTCTCGGCAGAAACATTTTCTTCCAAAATTAGATTTTCCTCTTATTCAATTCATCATCCGAACGCCTAACCTTCACATGCATGGCCATAAACAATTTAATCTACCTCTGATCAACACGTCTCAACCCAGAAAATTACCTCAGACCGAAGCTCACTCACACGATAGAGAAACTGAAATTTTCTCTCCTTTCGGCTCGCTTGAGGCTGGATGGTTGGTCCTGGTGATGTTGCAGCTGCGGGGTGTTGAGGTGGATGCTGTAGTTGGAGGTGGATTGAAGCTGGTTGAATGTGCGACAGGGAATGAAGCTCACGCAGTGCTGCTCTCCTTTCTTCTCCCTAGCTCACGGACAAAACAGGAAAAGAATTGCAGCTAGCGGTTTCTTCCCTTGCTCTCGGTTGTATGGTGTAGCTCGGCCTCTCACTCTCTCTCTCAGTCGATACTCACGAGGTGGAGTTGAGGTGGTGCGAAGTGAAGGTGAAATGGAGTGGAGATGGGTGCTGAAATGAAGGTGATTCGCAGATGGAGGAGGTTAAGTGTTTGAGGGGAGCAGTGTTTTGAAAACCGGACCGGACCGGCCGGTTCGACCGGTTGAACCGCGAACCGGCCATGGCTCCGGTCCGGTTCAATGCCAGGTTTGACTTTGTCAAGAAACCGGTCAAAAACCGGTCGGACCGCCAAACCGCTGAACCGGATGTGAACCGGTTATTTCCGGTTTTTGAGTTTTCCTTTTTTTTTTTTTTTTTTTTTTTTTTTTTGCAAAATGTAGTTACCAAGATTCGAACTCAAGACCTTTGTAATAGAAGACCAATGTAGTAACCGTTGCACTATCACATCTTATTAGTTTGTTTTGATAACTTATTTATATAAAACAAACACTCATATTTCTTTTGTTCCATTTTTTTTACAAAATATCATCCTTTCATGACTCTTTCTTTTTAATCTTCAATACACACACACACACACTCTCTCTCTATCATCTTTTCTTTTGCCACTCATTTTTAATCAAACCTCTTTATTTTTAATTTATTGATGTTTTCTTCCATATTTTAATTTTGTTTTTGTCCATTAAATTTAAAAAAGTTAAAAAAGAATTATTTTTCTTTAACCCAATTTATTTAATACCACAACCACTCACTTTTATCTCATTTTTTGTTTCTTATCAAATTTGCATTTCTATTTTCAATTCTCTTGATTTTCTTCGAACTCCAGACTTCCTTTTTTAAATTGTAAATTTAAATTCCAAAATGTAAATTAAAATTTAAGTTCACAATGTCTAAATTCTCATAGACGTGAATTTTGTATAATTTCAAATATTGTGATTTTTGGATTATATTTAAGATTTTTTTGGTAGATATAATTGAAATTGAGATGAAATTTATTTGTTTTAACGTATAATTTAAAAAACTTATTTTTAAAAATCCAAGTTATTCAAAAATAGTAAACTTTTCATCATATAAAGTATTAAATTATCCATTACATGTCTTATTTTGTGCACATATATATTTATATAAATTATTTTTTAAAAAATTCATTGAACCGAGGTTGAACCGGTCCGACCGGTTGAACCTCGACCCTTTCACTTCACCGGTTCGATTAACGGTCCGGTTTTTAAAACATTGGAGGGGAGAAAGGAAATGTGATCCGGCAGAATTGAAATGTTTGGAGTTGAAAGCTGGCCAATGCAGCTCGGATGAGTGTTGAGTTAGGGAAAGTTGTGCATTGGCCGAATGGAGAGGTTGATTATAATATTGTCCGGCAATTTGGTCTTGGGATTGCATGGTTATTTTGGAATTGTATGGAGGGCGTTTTAGCCTTTTCACATCTCCTCCCAACATCCACTTAAGTTCCTTAATTCTAGCTTAACTCCGCAACTTATCCCGAATATAAATTAAGCTCCTAAAATATACACTAATCTTACAAGGCTCAATTATCAAAATTTTTACGTCCTAAGATTACTTGGTATACTTGTATTGATTTTATCCAAAATTTGTCGGCTTTATAGTTTTGACGTTATTCACTAATTAGAATTAATTATGGGACTTTAAATAATTTATTTTAAGGTAGTAAGATTAATCGGCTCAAGTAACGTTGATTTAGCGTAATAGAGACTAAGTGTTCTAACGTTTTATGTTAAGGCGATAGAATCATTCTAATTCCAAATGTATTAATATATTTAAGCAAAACCAAGAAATTTCATAACTTAGAAAAATTATATTAGTTCACACATGAAAAGTGTTTTTAAGTACTTATCTGCGAACAAGTGAAAGTAATTCTAAAATTACTAATGAATTAAATATGCAAATGAAATATGAAATGATATTTGTATATATACATTTTCAGGGTTCTCACAGTAGTACTCGAGTATACCGAAACGGTGGTCTAGAGTTCCGACCTACCTGACCGAGCCCAATTCTAGCTCGAGTAGGTTAGTAACCAAGGGCAGGGCCCAGTTTAGTTTAGAGCTTACAACATGCACAAGTAATCAAGTAAATCGGTAAACGGTAAATGATTCTCGGTTAACAGTAAAAATCGGTCATTTTTGTAGGTCGAGTGAGATAAAGTACACACTCGCCTTAAAATGGTGGACAATTTCATATGAGTATTTGATTTACGGTAATCAAGTAATCAAATAGATCGGTAAACGTTAAACGGTTAATTGGTAGACATTTATCATTTTAGTAGGCCGCCCATTGGCCGTCCCTACTTTTACCACTTAAAAGTCGAGGAGATTCACTCCAATCGACTTATGCAGCCATAGCATAATCAATCATTGCAACACTTCACTTAACAAGTCTCTTCAAGTAATTTATTTCAAATAATTCAAGTACACTTCACGCAAATATGCACTTCAAATATTTCATGTCGGGTAATTCGAGTGCACCTTACTTAAATGAGACTGAGTACAGTAAACACTGAACACTTAACACGTAACACTTAACACGTAATGACCATGGCATAATCATGTCATAAACTATTTAAATTACCTACTCCTATATGGAACACTCACCAGTACAAGAAACAAGTACTAGCGTTTGTTTTAGGCGTCTCCCGTGAGATCCTCTTGAAGGTCCTCTTGTGCGCCTGAGCAATTAACAATGAACTATCACTTAGAAACCCCTACTTATCAAGAAAGATTGTACACTTGTACAATCTAAGAAAATTTTACGAAAATGAGCTTTAGTTACTCGTAAATCGAGGCTCAAAAATGTGGTTTTAAAACATAAGAGAAATCTGATTTTCATCTTTGAAATCAAGTGTAAAACGATCAAGTGATATCGAAGGAAAAGAGAGTGTTTGAAAAACTCCATTTCTTTTAAGTTAGGAATTTTCAGATTTGTTACACGTATTTTGAAAAATCGTATCTCACTCTCTACACTTCCAAAATTGGAAAAATTGATACCTTTGAAAACTACTTCCAAAGTACTAAAAGTTTTTAGAAGACACTTTTCCATGATTCCAAATGGAAGACATTCAAATTTTGGCTTCAAGTTGCTGTTTTGGGTTATCAAGACAGTTTTGAGGTTGATTTTTGGCCAAATTTGAAAATTCGAAAAAATTCACACATTGTGAACTAGCTTTTGAATTTTGGAACTCAATTACAGTTGTAAACAAAGGTTAAAACGCAATAAGCGGAATAAGGATCGGAGTTTTGAGCACCAAGATATAGTAGCCCAAAGTTGCTACAAAAGTGACACTGTTAAGCAAATTCCAGGTTTAAATCACGAATTTTGGGACTTTGTTTGAGCATCGAAATGGACTCGGAATGGCACCAAATTTTGTATGATTATACTACCATATAAGAGATATTCCTCTGTCAAATTTCATGCAAAAAATTCATTCGGGAAGTCAGTTAACAAGATTATTAAATTTCCAAGAACTTCCAAGACAAAACTGTCTTGTGGTTCCGTTTTCTTTTCCCAAATGTTTGGCCAACAAAAAACCTCTCAAATATGGTTCAATTGTGAAGATAAGGTCTAATAAACATCCAAGATACTTATGGTAGGTGGTTAACACCAAGAATTTCAAGATAACAAGTCCCAATTCAAATTAAGGCATCCAACTAGCCAAAAGAGGGTTTTTCATCATTGAGTCAGTTTCGAATTTTGGCCACAACTCACTCAATTCAACTTGGAATTGAGCGTGGTTGGTGGCGTTAAAAATTAAATTCATATGGCTACAATTTATTAGAAGAAATTTTTTTAAAAATCTATCCACAACTAGCTCATATTTGAGCATCAACTCGCAGCTCATAACAGGGCTTCCAGTACAGACGTGAAACAGAACAGTCAATGTTACAAGGTTGGTACGGCTCACTCAGGTAGAATCAGGGCATGTATTTGATACCGTTGGAAAACTGGGAATGTCTAGTTTCTAATGCAACAAACAGCACTCAATTTTGATGTCGGAGCAAAGAGTTATGGTCGAAACAAAAACACTGCCAGAGTCATACAGGACACAATTCCAGTTTTGGTATAATTTCGAAAACTCAACATTTACCCATCCAAATCATGTAATTTTTTGTTGAGACCTTCCACACAACCCACACAACATATATCCATCATAAACAAGCCAATGGAATCACGAAAAATTGCACTAAGGGTCACGGCAATAGCAAGGGCAGAACTGGAAAAATTTTCCTCTTCACTTTTCTTGAACTTTCATCCACAATACCACTTATTTCCATTAGATTAAGTACTAATCCAACATTAATAACATCAAATCTCATCAAATCAGTCCATCAAGTCAAGGTGGGATTTCATAGAGCCCACACACAAGATTTCTAACAATATAAAGCTACCCATGTGAATCCAAGAGCTGATAAGTGCAATATAACTTCCATAAATCAAGATTTAGGAGGTTGATCGTTCATTACCTCTTTGGATGATCAAGGCAGAAATTTCGGTCCCTTGGAGCTCAAAGAAAAATCGTGAGATGAAGCTCTTTTCCTAGCTTGAGGTGATCTCCAAATGTTTAGCAAGTTGTACGTAAAATTTTGAGATGATTTGATGAAGATTTGAAGCAAGAAATGAAGAAGAATTTGGTAGCTTTCTCCTCCTTGTTGTTCGGCCAGCTTAGAGCAAGAGAGAGAGAGTTGTGTGCTGATGAAAAAGCTTCTTGAGGAAGCTTAAGTGTGTGGTTAAGGGTTGTCTCAATAAGTCAACTCTCTCCCGCGCACGCACGCGCGCGTTTCGTGCTCGATTCCTCTTGAGTTTGTTTCACTTGTGCACTAAACCTCTAATGCACTTCTATTCATACTATTATTATTCACTCTTAATGGTCTAGATATAAGTGTCTAAAGTCCCTCAATTAATCGCGCACGCGAAAACGTGTACTTCCGATTTGTGCGCGATAAAGTGAAAATTCCAAGAAATTCTTATAACGATAGTATCACTAACTAATAATTGAACACTTAAACATAAAAATACCTATTTTAAGACTAATGTACGAGTTTCCAATTTTCCAAACTTATTGTATTCTCAAATCAATTATCGACTCCAAATGCGTATTCACTATTTTCACTTAACAAACTTTCAAAAATTAAATTTTGTAACAAGTCATTTTAAAAATACATGTAAGCCATAGTTCCATGTATTTGGGTCTAAAAAGGTTGAAATAAAATATTTGGAGTAAACGAGCAATTAAATATTTAAATAAGCTAATAATAAGAATTTAAAATAAGTAAAATTTACGAGTCCTCACACTATCTACCTGAAAATTTTAACTCAATCGGAGCACTGTAACTTGTTAAATGACTAAAATACCCCTGACTGCCCAAATGTCCTGTTTAACCGATAACTTTCTATTTTCTCTAAGATTTCAAATTTTGACCTTAGAAATGCAAGAAATGGGAGTCAATGTCTTCATAGGAAATGTAGGTCTCTGTCTTAGTTTCGAAACGCCATAAAATTTACCCCAATCCGATAAGCGTAGCTTTAGTTGTGACCAAAATGTCGAAAGACGACAAACCTGCTATTTAGCCATTCGTCTTTAAAACTGGTTTCCAACTTTGATTTTGATGGTTGCATTGCTAGAATTGATTTGTATTTGGATGATATTGAGCCTAGTTGATGAGGTATTTTATTACGCTTGCTTATGTGATGAATTTGGGCTGAGTTGAGGAAAATAATGAAGCCATAGATGACTGGAAAATAGCAAAATACAAAGGGCGTGCTGCCCCAAATTTTCACTTGAGAGTTAGGCGTATGTACTCGCGACTTGAATGAAAATTTCAGGTCTAATTGGACTTGGTTTGTTTAGGGTATTCAAGTTTTCTTTGATAGAAGTATATAAGATGAAATTTCGTCGGAACTTGTACCCTTGAAAAATGAAAGTAGCGACCCTTTCAAAATACAATTTTTCCGATTTTTGACACCAAGTGCGACTTCCAAAGTCTAAATCACTTCTTGATCAAAACTAAACGAGCGAGCATGAATTTTTAAAGTTTGATAAGTAATTTGAATACTACTTAAAACGAGTTTCATGTACTTGAGTTTCTTGAAGCGAAACTCCTATGTTTCGAACCCTAGTTGATTTTAAACTCTTGCATAATATTTTATCGCAGATTTGGATTCCATCCAAGGAGTTGCACATGGGTGTGACCTTGAAAAGCCCTAAACCTTTCGTGAGTGCTTCCAAGTGTATGTTTTTATTTGATACTTGTGTTTACATGTTTTACCAATGTGTTTCGACAATATTTGACTTGTTTGAATGGACAAGGGTGTACTCTATTGCACTTGTCCTAAACATGACTTGTTGTTGTGCCTTGTGTGACGCCCCGAAAAAAAATGAGTTTGAGAACCCGGAAATTTTCTAATTTTCTAGGGTTTAATTTTTAAATGCCCGCCTTTTCTACATTTTCTTGATTAGAAAAAATTCCCCAAATAAAGTTTATGAGCAAAGATATTTTTAAGATGATTTTTCTAGTATCGGTTAGTTTTTGAGAAATTAAAAGCGTATTTTGGACGTGGGACCCGCAAGTGCGGTAAATGCATTATATTTTTGACAACTTGTTGGAATTTTGTATTAAGTGATATTATTTTACAAAGTGTTAAGATATTTGTATTGGAGAGAAAAAAAGATAAGTTTTGAACCAAAAGGGTGACAAGTGTCATCTTCCTATTCAACCTTGACTTTGACCATTATTTCTTACCTTTACTAATACTCAATTGTGACCCAAAAATCACCTAAATTTCTGCAAGCTTGGCCGAACCTCTTGGAGCAAAATACAAGAAGAAAGCCTTCAACTCCAACTCCATTTCTTGCTCAATCTTGTGAATCAACCGTTAAACTTTCGAATTCCTCCACAAAAGTCACTTGTTTAGGAAGATTGAAGGTAGTGGTGGAGTGATTAGAGAAGGCAAAGGACTAAGCCATCAACTTTCTTGATATTTCAAGGTTCATGTCTAGCAATCCTTTCTTTGTTCTTGATTATGCTAAATTAGTGACTTGTGATGGCTAAAGAGATGGTTTGATGGATTATATCTTGAGTTGTGGTTGAATTGATGAACTTTTATTATTTTTGGGGATTTTTCTGTTTTAATATGAGTATGATTATGTGATTATGTATGATGATTGGAAATGATGTTTAATGATTCTAGAAGGTGGAAAAAGTGGAAGATTGCAAGTAAATTCTGTTTTGGAAGAAATCTGGAAAATTAGGGTTCTTGGTTCTTCATTCTGTCCGAAATTTTTGGTCCTAGATAGAGGCCGAATTGGCCTTGGTTCAAAACATGAAAGTTGTAGGTATTGATGTTTTAAAGGTGCCTGTAAAATTTCAGGTCAATTGGAGTAGTGTAGAATGAGATAAGCCGAAATTACTATTGCTGTTCTGGGTTCATCAGGATGTTAGAACTGCGTCTGAAATGGGTTGTTATGACTGGAATTGTTTTGGATTTGGGTGTTGAGGTCTTCTGATGAAATGTAGCTTGATTTCCTAGCTACCATATGCCTTTGGAATTTCTGCATTTGGACCTGTTTAGACTGAGTTGTACTGATTACAGCATAGTGTAATTTGTAAACCTGCAATTACGGTTCTGGTTTGTTATTTGGCATATTTGACTTAGTTGTGCTGGGATTTGGACTGAGTGACCTTCTACATTGTTGTAACCCTGGTTCTTAGCTTCGAAATGGTGGGTCTTACACCCTAATCCGATAATCGTAGTGTAAGTTGTGCCATTACCGCAAAATGACGTCAAAATTGTTTTCTGGTTTTGAGCTTAACTTTCATTTCCGGACTTTTCCCTAGCTTGACTTGTCTTTGTACTACTTGGAGTTTGCTGAATGGCTATTGGATGAACTTGTTGTTGTGTGTGTACCTTTGGGTTGGAATGAGGAAATAATGAAGCCATGATGGCTGGAAAAGTAAGCAAATTCAGGGGAAGTGCTGTCCGAACTTTTGAAGGACTTGTTTGCATAGAGTTTGTGATCTAAGACTTGGATTTGAGCAAGGCAATGTTATATGCTGGATGATTTCTGAGCCGTGGAGGTGAGTGACCCTAAACTATTTCCAAAGTTACTTTTGAACTGTTTTCTTGCATATCATGCGTGCTTATATGAGAGTGTTCCTTGTTTGATATATTTCCTTGACTTATTGGCTTGTTATTATTGATTGATAATATGTTAAGTGCTTCCAATGTTTGTTAAGACGGGTTTTCTAGGCGAGTGTGTATTTTATCGCACTCGACCTAAATAAATATGAAATTTTCAATGGTTAATGATTAAATGCTACTTGCGCATGAATGTAAGCCTTTTGGGCTGAACTGGCCATTGCCCCTTGTTACCGGTCGTCTCGAGCCAGAAGCGGACTCGGTCGGGCGATTAGGGACCTGGGTGAACGTTTGGTATACTCGAGTATTACCTTTGTAGGTTGGTGGAGGTTGGTGGAAAATAATGCAATTTCAAATGAAAAGAAAAAGGAAATGACAGGAGAACGAACGTATTTTTTCATGAATGTTACTATCGCTTTCCATCGTACATGTTTCTTGAATTATTGATACTCCATATTTAATGTTTTGTAAATGTTGTAATTGTTTCTGGACTTATCATTGATTTATAACATCATTGAAATGAACTATTGTGAAACCGATTTGATTACTGATTTTTCTGGTTACTCGCTGAGCTTCTAGCTCACCCCAAAAATATTTTATTCCCCTCCACAGGGCTCAAGGCGAAGGAAGGCTTGTAGTACTAGTTCACGTGACTGGGTGGCATATATTTTGTACAGTTTGGATTTGGAATTATTTTATGTATAGTTGGGAATAGTTTCTTCTGCATTTGTGACATGTAATTATTCGAGGCTTGGATGTATATTTGTGGACCATGTGATGTATTTTGAGATGTATATTGTAATATCTTTGAGGAATGTAGTGATCGACTGAGTCCCGGCGAGAGCTGGGCAGGCGGCCCGCACCCTCTGGTTCGCCTTAGGGGGAGGTGGGGCCGTTACACCTTGAGTGCACATGACTTGATATACTTGTTTATGCGTGAGCACTCTGAAATTTCAGAGACCCTGAGGCTAGTTAATCGAGTCGAGCCGATAAGGGTCTGGTCGATTAGATAACAAACCCTGGGTCTCATGTTTTGTCGAGTGGGGTGATATCTTCTCGACTAATCGGTATACTCGAGTATTATCACACGTATTGATCTGAACGTTCGGGCCCGGTAAGGGGGTTGATGGTGGACGGGTTGGCGTCAAGTGGGACTCTACTGGACTGGTTACTCTACTTGAAAGTTGACGGAATGTCAACTACTACTTGATCAAGCTATGGCGGAGCTATTTTGAAATAGCGGCTGTATCCTTTTACTTGACACGTTAAATATCCAGTGATTGATTTTACAAAGCGTTATTACTCAATTTCTTGGATTCATGTGCTCGCTATTTTAATACATGTGATTTTAAATCTTGGTCAACTTGCTATTTGGATCTGCATGATGTTTTGAAGCCTCACTGAGCTTTAGCTCATTCTATGAGATTTGTTTTCCTTACAGGGGATACGAGCAAGGGCGTGGGGATTGGTACAGTCTAGCCAAGTCTGGTTTTTTTTTTAAATTTTTGCGATTGTACTCGTGCTAGTGCTTGACTAGGGTTGGATGTATTTGAATTTTGGAATATTTTGATACATTTGGGCATGTATGAGCCTTGGAGCTGGACTTAAGTATTAATGTATATTTTAAGCTTGAAAATTGTTATTTTATTTACTTTCTGTGGTTGTAAGTTATTTTCTTTCGGTAAGTAAGTGAGTTCTGGCGAGAGTTGGGCAGACGGTCCGCTAAACCTTAGGGTACACCCTAGGGGGAAGTGGGGTCGTCACAAAATTAACAATAAAATTGATAACAAATTATGCCCTATCAATGCCCCCACATCTAAACCATGCTTGTCTTCAAGCATGAGAACAACAATTCAGCAAATAAACTCAAACAACGGTCATTACTCAAACCATCTATTGCCAAAATGCAATTAAAACATACGTCGAGTGTCAGTGTCTAAGTTCTAAGACATATTCTCCGGTTAGTTTCCCAAATCAAAGACTCATCCAATCCACGACTAAGTGATTTAAGAAGTTAGAATATTAAACCGACATTTATTAGCAAATGGTTTAACTGTTAATCAAAATCTCAACATTAAACCCATGGATCAGCAAGCTAACATAATCAACTGTATACTTGCACATCTTTCATACATATATATATATATTTCACAAATTTTCTTCTTCTTTTTGCTCTTCTTTTTTTTATAGAGCATATGGCTTAGTCCTTAGCCATTCAAGCCTTTTGACGTGAATTCCGACAACTACCAAATGAAGGAATCCGATTACTCAACTCTCATCGCTTAATGACCACATACTCATAGCTAACGTCGCTTTTTGATGCGAGAGTTGACATTTTTGGTGACAACTCCCAGTTATTAAGCAATGATGACAAGCGAAGTATAGCCAAATATGATTCACAGATTAGCAACAAAATAAAATTAAAGATCACAAGCCTACTTCACCTCCTAAACATGGAGAACTAAGAGTAATAGTTGAACCAATTTACATAGTAAATACCAGTAAATATTCACACTGCCTAAACAAGTTAGTCAAGAATCGAAAAAGTCACAGAATTTTCAACATTCACCAAGTGTAGACGCGAAACAGGACGTGAAAACAGAGCTCCCACTTCTCCTAAGGGCGAACCCAAGGGTATCCGCGGGACGCCTGCCCAACTCTCGCCAGGACTCTAGACAAATTCAATTCGAATCTAGTCTAATACTAACAATGAAAGTCGGAATAAAGGTACGAAATCATTTCCATACATAAATATCCAGTCTTACATCACAATTTCAAATTTACAATCAATTTCTCTAAAATATACAACATCCAAAAGTATCTAGTCGATTAAAATTTAAAACACTAATACAAAAGTGCCTCAAGTCGGCATTTGCTTAACTCCTTCCAATTGGGTTCCTGTTAAGGAAAACAAACTAATGGAATGCGCCAATACTCAGTGAGGCCAAAAAACACACATGCAAACACATAATCCAAGTAGCAACAACAATTACATTGAAAGTAAAGCTATCAAATTCGAATAATTCATACTTCGAATAAGAAAAATAAACAGAAACAATTCAAGGATACTGTAGCTTTTAGGAGCTAAATTCCACGTAGTCGTGTCCAGGTCTTGATCACATCCCATGTTGACACTCCGTCAACCACATAAGTATCAAATCCGTAGATACACCACTTTTTTTCGAATCCCGTCACCGTTACACCCCATTACCGGGCCTGCTCATCAAATTTTTGATAATATTCGAGCATATCATGGCAATACTGCACAAGTAATGCCGAGTAAAATCTCTCCAATAGATCATACTCTACAAATATTTCAATGGTTTGCTAAGCTTATCGACCAAACCCATGCTGGCTCGAGTCGCAAAGTTAGCCAACGAGTTTGGGCGTCCCCCGAATACGAATACGAATACAAATACGAATATAAGTCGATGAGCAACGCTCAAATTGACGATTCCAAATAGGAATCACAAATACGAATCACAAATACAAATCACATCCACATTATTATGTATAAGTCGAATATGAATTCACATAGCAAAATACGAATATAATTTCGTTCGAAAGAGAACGAGTGCGGTAAAGTACACACTTGCCTCAAAATTTCAAATTCACATAACGGATAAGAAACAGTTAACCACTTAGCAACAAATTCATGCACTTGACACTCACAGTAATTCAAGTAGCAAGTTCAAATGATGGTTTAGGCATCTCCCATGAGATCCTCTGGAAGGTCCTCTTGAGTGCCTGAACATTTAATAATAAACTGTCATTTATAAACCCCAATTAATAAGGAAGATTGCACCCTTGTACAATCTAAGAAAATTTCACGAAAATGAGCCTTAATTACTCGTAAATCGAGACTCAAAAGTGGGGTTTTAACACATAAGCAAAATCCAATTTTCAACTTTGAAATCTAGTGTAAAACGATCAAGTGATATCAAAGGAAAAAGAGAGTTTGAACAGCTCCATTTCCTTTAAGTTTCAAAATTTTCAGATTTGTTACACTTATTTTGAAAAATCGTATCTCACTCTCTACAAGTCCAAAATTGGAAAGTTTAGTACCATTAGAAACTACTTCCAAAATAACTAAAGTTCCTAGAATACATTTTTCCATGATTCTAAATGGAAGGCATTCAAAAATTGGCTCAAAGTTACTGTTTTAAGCTTGCAAGACAGTTTTGAGGTTGGTTTTTCGCCAACTTTGAAAATTCGGTAAAATTCACAGAATTTGAAATAGTCTCTCAAATTTGAAAATCAATTAGAGTTTCAATCAAAGTTTAACACAAAACAAGCGGAACGAAAATTGGAGTTTTGAGCACCATGATATAGTAGCTCAAAGTTGCTGCAAAAGTGAAGTTGTCAAGCAAATTCCAAGTTTAAATCACGTACTTTGGGACTTTGTTTGAACATCGAAACGGACTCAGAATGGCACCAAAATTAGCAGTATTACACTACCATATAAGGACTATTCCTCTGTCAAATTTCATAAGAAAATTCATTCAGGAAGTTGGTTAACAAAACCATCAAAGTTTCCAAATCTCCAAGGCAAAGCTGCCTTGCACCTTTGTTTTCCTTTTCTCAAACATTTGGCCAATAAAAAATGCCTAAAACATGTCTCATTTATGATAACCAAGTCTAATAAGGATCCAATATACATTTGGTAAGTAATTTATACTAAGAATTTCGAATAGCAAGTCCCAAGGCAAGATTGGTTACAAATCTATCCAAAAGAAGGGTTTTCTCCTCACAAAGTCAGTTTCTAAATCTGGTCATAAATCACTCAATTCAACTCAGAATTGAGCATGGTTAGTGGTGTTGAAAACTAGATTCATAAAGCTACAATTTCTTCTTCAAAATCTGTCCACAGCTAGCTCATATTTGAGCATCAAATCGCTGCTCACAACAGAGCTCTCAGTGTAGACGTGAAACAGGACAGTCAGGTTCAAATGATTGGTATGAATTACTCAGGTGGAATCAGAATGTACATTTTATACCGTTGAAAAACAGGGAATATCTAGTTTCCAGGGCCACAAACGGTACTCAATTTTGACGTTGGTGCAAAAAGTTATAGCCAAAACAAATACACTGCCAAAGCAGTTACGGGAAGAATTTCCAGTTTTGCTGATTTCCGAAAACACTTCATTTGGCCAACCAATCATGAAATTTTTTGATGAAACTTTCTACACAACCTATATTACACATATACATCAGAAACAAGTCATTAGAACCATAAAAAATTGCACTAAAGGTCACGGGAAAGACAGGGGCAGAACTGGAAAATTTTCCTTCTTCACATCCTTTTAGTTTCCACCAACAGCACAACATTATTCCACTAAATTAAGTACTAAACCAACATTAATAACATCATAACTCATCAAATCAGTCCATGCAACCATAGTGGGAGTTCATAGAGCCCACACATCGACTTTCCAACATAAACAAAGCTATCCACTTGCATGCATGAGCTTATATGTGCAATAGAGCTTTCATAAATTAAGATTATCAAGGTTGATCATCACTTACTTTGCTAGATGATCAAGACAGAAATTTTCGGCCCTCCTTAGCCCAAGAAAAACCGTGAAAGCAGCCCTCTTTCCTAGCTTGATGTGGTCTCCAAGGGATTAGCTAAGTGTGGTTAAATTTTGGTGTGATTTGGTGGAAGATTTGATGAAGAAATGAAGAGTTTTCTTTCCTTTCTTTTCCTTCTTGTTTTGGCCGGCTCTTGAGGTGAGCAAATGAGAGTTTCAGCCGTGCACTTGAGGTGAGAAAAGAAAGGTTTTGATCTGGTGTTATGCTTCCATAAGAAGCTTAAGATTGTGTGGCCAAAATTGCTCCAAAAATCATCTAAGGATAGTGCGCGTACGCACGCGTTTCGTGCTTGATTCCTCTCGAGTTTGTTTCACTTGTGCTCTAAACCTCTAATGCACTTGTATTCGTACTATTATTATTCACTCTTAATGGTCTAAAAATAATGGTCTTAAGTCCCTCAGTTAATCGCGCGCGTAAAAATGCATACTTCCGATTTGTGCGCGATAAAGTGGAATTTTCAAGAATTTCTTATAACGATAGTATTACTAACTAATAATTGAATATTTAAACAATAAAATACCTATTTCAAGACTAATGTATAAGTCTCCAATTTTTTAAACTTATTGTATTCTAGAATCGATTATTATTTTCAATCGCGTATTCACTATTATCACTTTACGAGTTTTCAAAAATTAAATTTTGAAACGAGTCATTTTAAAAATATAAGTAAATCATAGTTCCATGTAATTGAGTATAAAGTGGTTGAAATAAAATATTCGAGACAAACGGACAATTAAATATTGAAATAAGCTAGTAATAGGAGTTTAAAATAGGAAATTTTGCGAGTCCTCACATAAGTTGAGTTTTAATTCCTCAAACCTCCAATTAATTTTTCTTAATCTACTATTGATCATTCTTACTTCTCCAAAATTAATACACTCTCGATTCAAATATAGTCTCGAAAAACGTGTACTTGTTGTTCCGAACTAAACGAGTTTTCGAAAAGTAAATTTTCTAACAAAATGCTTTAAAAACATAAAAGAGGCGTTTTTCCAAATAAATGAATTTTAAGTAGTCGAATTAAATAATTTGGAGAAAAAGAGTGAATAACTATTTAAATAAACCTGTAATATTTGACAAAAATAAGAAAATTTTCGGATGCTCACAAAATTCGTTTCACAAGAGGGATGAAATTGAGCCACAAGATGTAGCTGTATGATTTTCTCGGGTAAACAGGTGAAGTAAATCAGTCCATTTTGCTAGCTCGCTACGGCTCACTCAAAACGAATTAGTAGGGGAATTTTATACCGTTGGAAAGCTCTTGGTGTCTAGTTTCGAATGTCTCAAATGCCACTTGATTTCAACTTTCGTACAAAGATTTATGCATAGACAAAGAACCCCTGGTTGACTGACTTGGGTAGCTTTTCCAGTTTTCTTTCTTTCTTCAAAACTCAAGTTTTACCCAACCAATTGAAATGATTTTTGAAAGCAAATCTCTACACACACAATACAACATATAACAAGCATTTTAGCAGCCATATAAGCAACAAAATTTGAAATCAAAACAAGGTAACAAGGCAGCAAATTTTCGGCCAGCACTTCCCATGGGTTTCTTCCAATTTTCTCTCCACTACCAAGCCAATATCAAGCCATAATTCACAAAAACAACAACAGCCAAGCAAGAATCCTCAAGTCCTCTATCTATAAGTTCACTTCAAGGCCACTACCTAGGATGTAAAGCAAGGAATAAGGTTTTCCTCAAGTCCTCTAGCCTAGATTCTTGATTAGGGTTTCAAACTTGTGTAATTCAACCACTAATCCTTGTAAAATTTAAAGATTCAAAAGAGAAGAGTTTGTTACCTCTTGAAGGTCTCTTGAACCCTAGGTAGAGCCAAATTATGCACCACTAACCACCAAGAATTCACCACAAGATGGAAGCTTCCTTCAAGTTAGATCAACTACTAAGGGTTTGGAGGATTTTGTATGGATCATGGAGTAAGATTGGTGAAGAAAAATTGGAGCTTTTCTCCCTTCTTCTTGAGCTAGAGAGGGCTGGCCATGGAGAGGAGAAAAAAGAGAGAAAGTGAACTTTGAAATGTGATGGGAAAGTGAGGTGAACGGTAGCTTTTGAGGGTAAAAGTCAACTTTAAATAGTAGCTTTAATAGTGTCATGCACCACCAATTCCTTCTTGTTTGCTACGCTTAAATATTGATTCTCCAAGGTGGTTCCTCTAACACTACAAATACTCATACTTACTAGTCTAAAATTAATTCTCCAAGATCATAGCACTGTTGGACCGAATATTGCCTCGAAAAACGTGTATTGACTATTCCTTACTAAACGAGCCACTGAAAATTTAAATTTACTAGCGAAACGTTTTAAAATATAAAATGAGACATTGTCCCATGAAAATGAAGTTAAAATGGATAAAATAAATTAATTGGAGAAAATGGATAACTAAATAATTAAATAGGTCAGTAAAATAAAATAAAAATAAAAAAAATTCGAGTCCTTACATCCTTCCCTCCTTAAAAGAATTTCGTTCTCGAAATTCATACCTTGATTCAGAAACAGCTTTGGATACTTCTTTCGGATTTCCTCTTCATTTATGTCAACAATAAAGGCTCTTCAGATCCTGGTACATCTTATTACCTCCAGGGTGCACCGTATACTTAGAACGGTGAGTTTCGTCTGACCCAAAATTCACACTTGTTGAACTTAGCAAAAGTTAATGCTCTCTCAAGGTTTGCAAAACTATCCTCAAGTGTCGTTCTTGATTCTTTCGAGACTTAGAATACACCAATATATCATCTATGAACACCGCTACAATCTAATCCAAATAGAGCTTAAAACTCAGTGCATCAAGTTTATGAAAACTGCCGGTGCATTAGTCAATCCAAAAGACATGATTACAAACTCAAAATAGCCTTGTCTTGAAGTAAAAGTAATCTTACGTATAACTCCTTCTGAGATCCTTAACTAATAATAGTCTTGCCTCAGATCCAACTTAGAAAACACCCTGGCTCCTTATAATTGGTCAAATAATTCATCTATGTGAGGCATAAGGGTATTTATTCTTAATGGTCCTCTCATTCAAGTCTCGAAAGCCCACACATAGCTTTAAACTTCCATATTTTCTTAACAAAGAGTACAGGCGCCCTCCACGGAATTCACTCTCTCTAATGAATTCTCTTTCAAATCAAGCGTACGTTGCTCTTCTAATGGATCTTTTACCACTGGTACGTTTTCCAACTTCATCTTATCCCCGGGGGTATTTATAAGAAAAGGTAAATATGCTCATGCTTCCGTATGCATAGATTTTCTAGCTTGGATTCCTGATACAAGAGCAGACAATACCAGCTTACTTCTCACATCTATCTAGCCAATCCATCCCTAATATCACATCATACCACTTATTTGTTAGGTCCACTAGATCTGTCAAAATTCACACTTTCTATAATTTGTACTATCAACTAAACACTAATCCCCCGTATGAGTCCTAACCTCCAAGTCATAGGGCAAGCGATCACACTTGATTTATACCATTCATGAAACCAGGGTTTACACAAGAATAGTTGGCTCCAGGGTTAATTAAAACTCTAGTTAAATGATTCAATCTTATAGTTCAAAACTTGAATAGAATGATATATTTTCAATAAAAGACTAAGTTTACCAAAATTTTCAAACTCAATTTGTCCAAAACCATTTACTGGCATTCGATTTCCAAAATTAACAATTTCAGTAATGACCTGCTCAAACCCAAAATAACTCATGTAGACATGTCATGTATAATTATGCATGTAAATTAGGGTTTAGGTCGAGTGCGATGAAGTACACCCTCGCCTAAGTACCCATTTAACATATACAAGGTACTTCAACAATTCCATATCAATAAACAACCCAATTACTCACTTGATAAAGCTTGACACGAAAA
Source organism: Coffea eugenioides (assembly GCF_003713205.1). Lineage (NCBI taxonomy): Eukaryota > Viridiplantae > Streptophyta > Magnoliopsida > Gentianales > Rubiaceae > Coffea > Coffea eugenioides. The sequence goes on along the minus strand of NW_020862706.1, from coordinate 27,264 downwards.
ACGATACAACTCACTGAGCTTGACCGTCACCGTCAAAAGCCTCACAATCTGTATTGATAGATTATATACACACACATAAGTGAAACGGCCATACAACAGCAGTTTATAACTTAAACGATTGAATATGGTTGAAAACGGTCAAAAATAACGTTAAGGCCAAAAGAATGTCGAAATTGGCCAATACGGCTGGAATGTTAACAAAATAACAAAAGTAGACCTAAACGGTCCAAAACGGCAAAAACGGTTGAGAAATGCACGTGCGCGTGCGTGGAAATGAAAATGGTACAAAACGGGCTACACGATTTTGCCCATAACTGGAGTTGTGGTTATCGGATCAAAATGTACTAGGTAGTGTCTCGAAACTTAAACAAAAGGTTACAACTTCCATGAAGACACCTCGACCCAGTTTTTAGTGTATCCAAGTTAAATTTGCAAGATACAGAACTAGAACTCCAAAGGCTAGTTTATCTTTCTCATGAAAATTTGGCGGCATGCCCCTTGTGCTTGTAGCTCGGGGTGACGTTTGTGAGTTAGGGTCGATCTTCCGACCTGGATGGACTATTCGAGCCAGCGGGGGCTTGGTCGAAACTAGTCCAACCTAGTCTGAGGTCACCAAGTTTGTAGGTTCATGTTGTGAACCAAGTTCGTAGGTTCAAGTTGTGAACCAAGTTTGTGAATCCGGTTTACCGAGAATGTGAACCAAGTTTGTGAACTGAGCTTGTGAACCAAGCTCAATTTCGTTCGCTCGAGCAAGTTTGTGAGGTGATTGGCCAGAGAGGGTGATAAGGTGAACGGGGAAGTTTAAGTGAAGTCTATGAACCATGAGTACTTTGGTTGACGGAGTGTCAACAGGTGTTCAAGTTCAGGGAATTGAATTGGCTTTGAAGCCACCCGTATCCTACCATTGTGATGTTACTTTTCTGTTATTGATGTGAAATATCCTGATTTACTTGTTTAATTATGTGAGTTTACTTTTTCCCCTAATTACTCACTAAGCATGTAACTTACCACATTCTATTTGTTTTCCTTAGCAGGGGGGCCGACGCGGGGATCGCTCGAGAAGGGGTTTAGTGTTTTGATTATAGACGAGTTGAACTTGTACTTGTTATAAGTTGACGAGTAAGATGTGTGACAGCCCCATCTCCCCCTAAGACGAACCAAAGGGTTTGGCGGACCGCCTGTCCAACTCTCGCCGGGACTACGGATCCGGAACGAGCGTAAACCCTACCAACCGCTCAAAAGAACTTCGAGAAGATAACATTCACTGTCCGAAACCCAAACATGCACAACAACTTGAGATAACCCTAGAAAAGAACATTTTCAAACCAAATCAACGTAGGAACATGGTTAAACACTTTTAGATACACATGGTTGCAAATTTACAATTCAAAAGGGAATTGTTTGGTTAAAATACATTTAAAGTTTTCCAACCATCGAGGAGCTATACAAAAGAATACTAAAACTAGCTCAACTCATGCTTCAAACATCATAGTCTTCAAAAGGTGATTTCCTGTAAGGAAAACAAGGATAACGAAACGGGGTGAGCTAGAAGCTCAATGAGGTACCAAAAATATAACAGTAGAAATCATGAGAAAACATTTATAGGACACATATCCGCATCAAGTAAAAGAAATGAACGAACATCACAATTTCAAGGATACAGGTGGCTCTCAGGAGCCAAATCCCCGTTGCAATACTTGATCCAGCCTTGTTGACCCTCCGTCAACGTTCAAATAAAGGAACCAGTCCAGTAGATCACCACTTTAACGCCAAAATCCCGTTCACCAAACATACCCCTTACCGGGCCCGAACGCCAAACAGGAACAGGAATGGTAATACTCGAGTATACCGGAATCAAGAGTCTCAATACCCAAAGATTCCCCCAGGAACAGGCACCCATGGATTGTCAATTATCTCGACCAAGCCCTCGCTGGCTCGATTTAATTAACTCCCCATGAGGTTGAGCTCAGGTTTAACAGGAAGGTCGTTGGATACTCTTCCAAATGACATCATAACAAGTGCAAGTAACAAGTTCAAGTACATAACAAGTACAAGTAATAGATTCCAGTTTGTTCAGTACAGGCAAGAGAACGAGTGTGATAAAGTACACCCTCGTCTCATACAAGATAAACAGTCAGGAAAGACATTCAACTAGCAATTTGCAAGTACAGGAAACCAGTTTAGCAATAATTCAGGGGAGTGGTACACTCACCAGTTCAAATAAGGATAACTTCAAAAGTTTCTTCCCAAGTGTGGCTTTAATCGTCGGCACCTCCTAGAACAATCAAGGCAAACACTTAAGACTCGACTCCAAGACCTAGTATGGAATTCGCAAGTGAGACTCGGTTACGAGCCATATGCCTAGTCAAAAGAGCCATTAATGCAAAGCAAAGAGGTGACCTCGGAGTGAAAAGGTAACAATTAGTCTTAAAGGCATGAACAACCTCAAAGCCCTACCTACAATGACTGACCAACTCCAAATTTGAAGTAGAAAATGAAAGTAAAGTCGATACTAGGAAAACAGGATTTTCCAGTTTCGCGCAATCCTATATGAAAAATCATATCTCAAGTTTTGTGAGTCCAAAATTAGTAAAAGTTATACCGTTGGAAAATACATTCAAAGGGCTATAACTTTCCAGAGAACACCATTGTAAGATTCGGAACGCAAGTCAGTCAAATTCAAGTCGCAAGTTGTTGCTTTATCCTGTGGAAGACAGAACAGGTACAATATTTCAGTCAACTTTGAAGAATCACCATAATTTGCACAGACAGAAACAGGGTCTGAAATTTACACAGTTTATAGCCCTATGAATCTAGTATAAAACGCAACAAACGGAACTCAATTCCGACATTCCTACCTCAAGATATAGCAAATTTCCCGAGACTGTGCAGAAGCTCCGCGAAAATTTTGACAGCATTTCCCTTGTCTTTCTTTACTTTCCAACCAAACCTCAACACCCAATCACAAATTATCAAACACCTTTAATTAGAGCCACAATACCCTTCAAAACAATCAAATGGTAGCTCAACAAAGAAACCCTAGAAAAGCCCCAATTATAAACCTTAAAACCAAAAGACAGTTTCGACGTCATTTAGCGGAACGGACACAACTGGAGGTACACTTATCGGATTGGAATGTAATTTATACCATTTCGAAGCTAAGACAAGGACCTACAAGTTTCATGAAGACCACTCAGTCCAGTTCTCACCCTAACTAGGTCAAATTTACCAAAACAAGTTCAGAATTTCCAATTCGAAACTCACTGTGAAATTCAACGAGCAGTCCTGATTCATTCACTCATATCTCAGCACACACAACTCCAATTCACGTAATTCTAAAGCCATTAGAAAGATAAGACACAAGGATAGAATTCTTAAGAAGACATCAACAACCAAATCAGTAGTATTACTGGTCAAAACAACCAATTACCGAAGCTGATTAGCATGTTCGGATAGAAACAGTGCAGCAGGGGTAGTTTGGTCTTTTTATAGGGTACGTTGCTCCGATTGAGCTGAAATTTTGTAGGCTACTATAAAACATCATTCTCTACAACTTTCATGTTTTGGGCAAGAGCTAATTCGACCTCTAACATGCTCAAATAAAATCAGACAGAACAGGGTCATTCAAAACCCTAACCTGGAATTCATGCATTCAAGTGCTAATCTTCCCCAAAACAACATCTAAAACAACTAAAAATCACTAATAAGCAATTAATTGAAGTAAAGAGGATGTTCTTGGCAAAATACCTTAAAACCCCAAGAAATTTGGTAGTTTAGTGTTTCCCTTTCCAAAACAACTCCACCAATCCTTTTTAATCCTTTCTAGCAAGAAGTTTTATGGAGTAATTTAAGATGCTAATGGTTGGAACTCAAGATTGGGCAAAAATTTGAAGATGCAAGATGAAAGGTTTTGCTTGATGTTTCCTCTTCAAGGCTCAGCCAAAACAAGCAATAAAATGGAGAAATTTTGGTCAATTTTGATTTATTGGTAAAGTTGGTCCAAAGGTCAAAGTCCAACCAAATAACAAAGTGACACTTGTCACTCTCATTAATGCTACTCTATCCTTTTGTCTCTCCAACTCTCATCCATTTGGGTAACCCCTAATCATCTCTTAACACCTAATAAATTAATCTCTGACTACTAAACTTAACCTAATCGACCGAATTTTATCGAAATTACCGCACTAGTGGGTCCCACATCCGGTATATACTCTTAAAAGCTCATGAATTAACTTATACTAGACAAATACTTTTAAAAACCCTATTTACTCATAAACTTATTTAGAAAATTTTTCCTACTAAAGAAAATGCAGAAAAACGTGCGATTAAATAAAATAAAACCCTAGAAAATACAAAAATTTACGGGTTCTCACAAGATGTATATAGTGTCGTGGGGGTTTACTTTCTGGTACTCGTGGTATGTATGACTTGATGTACTAGTTTATGCAATTTTGAAAATGTAATCGTTTAAATAGAACTTTCTTTTGGCGTGAATCCATTTTCTAGTTTTATGAGTGAGTGAGTCCCGGCGAGAGTTGGGCAGGCGATCCGCCGAACCCTGGGGTACGCTCTAGGGAGAAGTGGGGCCATCACAACCTGGTTTCTTTTGTCCTAAACGACCAATCAAATTTTTACCCAAATCAAGTCAATCATAACATGCGAGATATAATCGAGGACTTTAATGTATATTGGATATGTATGTGGGAGAATACGGTTCAAAATTTCAAAATTAGATTAAAGAAACAAACTTTTTTTCATGACTCGAAACTAAATTTTCTTAGTAGGAAACTTCAAAAAATGTTTTTGCCACAATCATCATTACATATTTCAAATTTCTCAAATACGTTTAAGAAGATTAATCAGGCAACTTAATGCGTGGATATTAAAACACACATATAATAACATAACATATACATGGAGGATGTTTCAAAAATTCCCTCGAAGATCCGAGTTAAGAGCTACGTTTGAGTAAAACGTATATTTTAAAAAATACTTTTAAGAAAGATAAGTAAACATACAGATTCATATATGTATAAACTTCGATCCAACACTTTTACCACCCTTCACATCTAATCCATGAGCTAACTCTAATGGTACATAAAGCTCGGTCACTTTTACTCTCCAATTCATAACAAATATTCATTCTAAGTCCTAAGAAAAGATCTAAACCTAAGTTCTGCCTGATTTTCGATTCTCATGCGGGTTCAAAAAATATATACATATATATAGATATTTGTGAAAAAGGGAGAACAGGTAAGTGGATATATGTATAGTAATAGTCAAGCAAAAATTGAAAGTGCTTTTATTCAATTAAAACAAATAGGTAATGAGTTCAAGTCACCTCACGAGTAACCAACGCCATACTTTGGGAGTTCAAACATTCATAAAAGGTTGAAACATGTCCACAGGACCAATCACAAGATACGTGTAGAACAATTATTAAAATTTCACAAGGGAGAACCTCACTAGGTACCCAACTAGGTCAATCCATTATAACACTGGTAGGTCTAATCTTCTCGTCCATTTTTGACTCATCTCTAGCACTAGGATCCCATTGAATTACATAAGACCATCCATCAATCTTTCCTTCCATAATCCCTCATCTTTTTCAGGAGTGTGGGGTTGCCTAAACCCACGCCCACGACCCTTTCCTCGTTCTCGCCGAACCATACTTAATATAAATTTATAGGCGTAAGAAAGGAATAATTGGGTATAAAAAAAAATTTAATGCATATACAAGTTGCAAAAATATTTAGAATTAAAGTATGATTCTTTACATATACCAAAAGTCATAGTACGAGTCGGGAGATCACAAAACAAGCTAAATATGTCAAATACAGGACATAGGCAACTAAGAGTCACAAAATATAGAAGTACATGCAGGCAAAATACAAAAGATCTCACGGTGCGCACCACCCCTACTATCCTAGACAGGATCAAAAGAAGGAAAACCATAAGTCTAGTTAGGGACAGAACTAGAAGAATCCACAATACAAAACCACATCATTCGAATAATTATAAATTTCAAATTTCATCCAAAATCCTAAGCTACTTTCTAACTTCTTAACCTAAAATTTCCAATGAATACAATTTTTCCTCATTAAATTCAAGGTGAAAGTTCCTATACAGGCTAAGGTAATAAGTCAAACCAAAAGGAATGCAAAAGATGTCTCATTTTCAAACCCAAAGTGGAGTCCAAAATTGTTTTAATGATTCAACTTTTCTGCCGGAATTTCAGCAAGCAAAATAGTAGAGGAAGCAAGATTCCAACCCTTAAACTCATTAGATGGCCATTTAAAATTCATAATCTTGACTCACCTACAACATAACTTGAATATTAAAGTCTTATAGTGTTTTGTGAGCAAAATAGTGTTACAACATCAAGAAACTTTTGAAATCAAGGCTGCTTTAAATCCTCAACTCAAGAACAACTTAAAGAGATGAAATCACCTTTAGAGTAGAGTCCACAAGACATTAAATCATAGACGTATAAGGATTTAGCTCCAAAAACAATAAATAAATAAAACTGTGACGGCCCCACCTCCCCCTAGGGCGTACCCCAGGGTTCGGCGGGTCGCCTGTCCAACTGTCGCCGGGACTCAGTCATTCACTACAGTCCTCAATTAAAATCGGAATAAATCACAAGAATAAATAGGGCAGCAATCCAAACTTAAAGCGGAACTTATATACATTGCTATCTCAAAAGGAAGTACAGCCATCAAATGTACAAAGGTTCTCACTTCACCATACAACTAGCCCGTGCCAAGCACTAGGGCGAGAACCATTACAAAAGAAACAAAAGACCTAGACTAGGCTAGTCTATGCTCTCATCCTGCTCGCCGTCCCCTGTTAAGGAAAACAAAACTAAAGGGGTGAGCTAAAAGCTCAGTGAGGTTCCGAACAGATAATCAAACAATCAATTCAATACATTAAACATGGAGTATCAATAATTCAAGAAACATTTACAATGGAAAGCAATAGTAACAACCATTAAAAGGATACGGCTCACGAGGAGCACTTCGTTCGTTTGTTCATTCGTTCTCCTGACATTTCCCCTTATTCCTCCAATCATTTGAAAATGCATTTTTCGTTTATCAATAAACCCTCGTTCGTTTGTTCGTTCGTTCATTCATTCATTCACCCCCGTCCTGGCCGTTGGCCAGTCTCCACCAACCTACAGGGTAATACTCGAGTATACCAAACGTTCACCCAAGTCCGTAATCGCCCGACCGAGTCAGCTTCTGGCTCGAGACGACCGGTAACAAGGGGCAATGGCCAGTTCAGCCCAAAAGGCTTACATTCACGCGCAAGTAACATTTTAATCATTAAATCCTTGAAAATTGCACAGTTATTTAGGTCGAGTGCGATAAAGTACACACTCGCCTAGAAAATTCGTTTTGGAAATCATTAAAAACACTTAACACATTAGCAAACGATAACAACATGCCATAAAGTCAAATAAGGAACACTCACCTAGTTATGCAAAATAACATGCAAAACATCCTTCCGGATATTACCCTTAGTCACCAATGAAACCTAAGGTTGAACAAGAAAACATATTACAGTTTATCGAGCAAAACATTTAAGAGAAACAAAGAAACCCGACTAATTAGGAGTAAAACGTGTAAAGATGACTTTCAAGTAAGAAGAGGGTTGTTTGAACCCAAGGATGAAAAATCATGTTTTAAAATGGAAAGCCGGTCATGGTATTGGCCAAACAAAAGTATACAAGTTCAAATAGGAACCTAGCCCTCGAGCGAAAATTTGGGCAGCACGCCCTTTGTGTTTACCTAATTTTCCAGCCATTTAGGCTTCATTATTTTTCCTCAGCCAATCCCAAAGTCATATATATCATAAATGCAAGTAAATAGGCCATAGGCTCATAACATCATAAGAATAAGAATCAAAGTCGTAACAAGTGTGGAAATACAATCTAGCAAAAGACAGATTTGACGTGTGGTTGCGGAAATAACACATCCGAGGCTACGCTTATCGGATTGAGGCACAACTTATACCATTTCGAAGCTAAGACACAGGGCTACAATGTTCATGAAGATCACTTAGTCCAATTTCCAATGCAACCTAGTCAAATCCTCAATTTACAGAACCAAAATCTCACTCGTTGGCTATTTAACCGCTCTGCACTGGAATGGTCATATCTCAGGTTACCAAGGTCCGATTAAGGTGTTCTTGGTGGTATTCAAAAGCTAAGACATAATACTAAAACTTTCATGTTTTGGAAAAAAGCTAAATCAGTACAGATCCTAGTGAATAAACGTGATAAACTGGATAAACTGACCAAACGGACTACTGGGAAAAACCTTAAAACAGTGAGGGTATTTTGGTCTTTTCACGGTTACGTTGCTCCGATTGAGCTGAAATTTTGTAGCAACCTATAAAATACCATTATATACAACTTTCATGTTTTATTCCAAGCCCAATTCGGCCTCTAACATAGGGCAATAAAAACGGGCAGAACCTAGTGACAATTTTCCAGAAATCTGAAATCTTTTGGTTTCAATGATAACTTTCTTAATTTCTTACTCCACTTGCTACCAAAACCCCCTATATAACCTTGGATACAACATATATTCATCATACATCAAGTTTAGGCAGAAATTTATTAAACCCTAACTCATGTAACAAAAGGAAAAATTACCCAAAACATGATAACAACCGTAATTCATCACAATCTTGAGAGGCTAAGCTAATTTAAACAAGATTAAGAGTAAAAATTGGGGAAATCATCATCCTTACCTTGCTTAGTGTCTACCAAGAGCAACCCTAGCCTTCCCCTTCAAAATTTCACCAATAGCTCACTCAATAAACACTCAAGGGTGCCTTTAATCGGTTTAGTTCCTTTGTTTCCTCACTTTGTGACTTGATTCAAGAAGAAATGGAGAAGCTTTTCTCTTGTTTTTGCTCTCTCTCTCTCTCTCGGCTCTTCAGCAGAAATAATGAGGAATAATGGTGCAATTTTGGGGATAAGAAGGTTGGACAATGTCTTGGTCAATGGCCTCTAATGGTGTGACACTTGTCACAACCCTTACCAAGTAAAATTTCCTTTTCTTTTCTTGTATTTTCAGCCTCTAATTTCGGTCAAGCTTAGCTGGAATTTAGGAGATATTTTGCTCAAATATCAATAAGCTTGTATGGTAAGAAAGTGGTGGTCAAGTGGTGCATTCAACCGGTAGTGCGTGGGACCCGCCGGTTCACGCCGTTTTTCTTAAAAACACACGTACTAGGGTTTTTACTTCCTATTCACCAACCTTATCTCATTGCTCCTAATCACATATTATTTCTCACTTAAAAGTCACTTTTAATCACCAAATTTGATCCTTGCTCCATACCGAAATTTCATCCGGCGAAAAATCGCGAAAACCCTAATTTGCCCCAACCTTGGAAACGAAGAGTAAAACCCTACTTTCTAGGTTCATATGCACTTATTGTGGAACATTTGGGTAGTAGGGCTTTAATAAATAATAATTTTCAAATAAAAGGCATTTTTGAAGAAAAGAAAAAAATGTAAGAAATTTGCGGGTCCTTACACTCTCTCCCCCTTAAAAAAATTTCGTCCTCGAAATTTTACCTTCAGTTGCCTCAGACGAGTCCGGAACTTGTCGGTTGTCTAAAGCATAAACCTTTGCCGGTCCGCTAGTTTGTTTCCCTCCTTCATTCACTTGTGATTTAGCTCCATCCAGTTGCAGAATATTGCTTTCACGTGACTGTCTCCTCGGACAGTTGCTAACTTGATGATCGCCACTTCCGCAGATTAAACATTTCCGCCCCTTTCTCCAACAATCGCTTTCGACATGATTTGCCTTTCCACAGTACCCACAGACCACGTGAGAAGCCATCTTTTGGCTTTCTTGAAAACTTTTCCCAAATCTGATTTGGCTTTCTTTTGTAGATCCTTCACCTATCGCCCCTAATGTCCATGGTGGGTGGGACAAAAAGTTCACTTTTTGCACTTTGGAAGGGACTCTCGCTTCACTTAATTCCTCCACTACACTACTCGATGCACTCCTTTTCTGGGTCTGGGAAGCTTTTATCTGTGCCTTTGCAGTCTCGATTCTTTGAGCTTTCTCAAGGGCCTCTGTAAACGTATTCACTTGTACTGCCGCTAATGCTTCTTGGAGTTCCAAATTTAATCCCTGTATAAACCGTCTTACTCTTCGCCGCTCTGTGGCCACCAATTCAGAAGCAAACTTGGATAGTTTCGTAAATTTTGTTTCATATTCGGCCACACTTAGCGTTCCTTGGCGTAGTCCAATAAACTCTTCCTCCCTCCTCTCTTGAACTAAAGGAGGGAGGTATTTCTCGTTAAATTCCCTTATGAAATTCGTCCATGTCCATACGGTCTGTTCTCTTTCCCATTTTGCTTTAATAACGTTCCACCACGCTCGGGCCGATCCTTCAAATTGGAACACCGCAAAGTTTACTTGTCTTTGCTCGGTGTAGTTCAAGACGGTGAAAATATTAATCATGGCCTCTAACCATTGTTCGGCTATATCCGGATCAGATCCTCCAAGGAATTTCGGAGGAGTAAACTTCTGAAACCTCTCAAGAGCCTTATCTTCTCCGATTTCAGGGTTCCGGGGTTGATTCACGGCCATTTGGCCTTGTTGATCCACCAGTCTTGCCAAGATATCTGTCATTTGTTGCATTACCGTTGCCATTTGGTCTTCGGCTTCAACCCTCGTTCCTTGCTCTTGTGCAGCTGTTGTTTCTCTTTCCTCTCTTGGCTCTTGAGCTCGTTCATTCCCACGGCCACGTCCACGTCCACGGCTACGTCTCCCGTCCATATATATGTTTTCCCTCTCTTTTCTTTTTCCCCGAAAGGTAATTTAGTAAATAAACACGATAAGGTGACTAAAGTAACTAAAATTGAGGGCACCAAATACTCAAATAAACATATACCCACATAACACACCACATAAACATATCAAAGAAACAGATAATCAAATACACAAATACGTCTCAAGTCAAGCGGATATTCAATACACAAGTACACAACTGACGGCATGTAGTGACAATATACGGGCGAATCAAAAGAAAAGGGGTATATCGTCCCACACCCAACTAGAATAACCCCGTCCGATTTCTCACGTCACTTTCTATCCGACTCGATGTCCGTTGATCTCTTATACTTATTCTAGCCAGACAAAACCCGTTCATGTTCCCAAAATGCAAGTCTCAAGTATTTAGCAGCACCTCAACTATAGAGTACTCAGGCACGAGAATCCGAAATAAGATAGTTCACATCTCGAGCTGCAGTCCCAGGAGTAAACCATCTACAATCGAAATTCCTACCTGACGTACCTATCTATAGTCCTCAGATACCATAAGAAAGATTTAAGGCCTATAACATTCGCAATTCATAGCTTATGCTCGAACGAGCACTTAGTCCCTCATACTTATTCACCACTTAGTCCAGGGTCACTCCACGTAGAAACCACGCGAAGCAGCTATAAGTTTTATCCCTCAATCGCTTAACTTTCAAGTCCAATCAAATTCCACAGTCCGGTATCCTAATCTTTAATCTAGGATACACTACAGAGATCTGAAGCCTAAGCTCTGATACCACCTGTGACGGCCCCACCTCCCCCTAGGGCGTACCCCAGGGTTCGGCGGGTCGCCTGCCCAACTCTCGCCGGGACTCAGTCATTCACTACAGTCCTCAATTAAAATCGGAATAAATCACAAGAATAAATAGGGCAGCAATCCAAACTTAAAGCGGAACTTATATACATTGCTATCTCAAAAGGAAGTACAGCCATCAAATGTACAAAGGTTCTCACTTCACCATACAACTAGCCCGTGCCAAGCACTAGGGTTAGAACCATTACAAAAGAAACAAAAGACCTAGACTAGGCTAGTCTATGCTCTCATCCTGCTCGCCGTCCCCTGTTAAGGAAAACAAAACTAAAGGGGTGAGCTAAAAGCTCAGTGAGGTTCCGAACAGATAATCAAACAATCAATTCAATACATTAAACATGGAGTATCAATAATTCAAGAAACATTTACAATGGAAAGCAATAGTAACATCCATTAAAAGGATACGGCTCACGAGGAGCAATTCGTTCGTTCGTTCATTCGTTCTCCTGACATTTCCCCCTTATTCCTCCAATCATTTGAAAATGCATTTTTCATTTATCAATAAACCCTCGTTCGTTTGTTCGTTCGTTCATTCATTCATTCACCCCCGTCCTGGCCGTTGGCCAGTCTCCACCAACCTACAGGGTAATACTCGAGTATACCAAACGTTCACCCAAGTCCCTAATCGCCCGACCGAGTCCGCTTCTGGCTCGAGACGACCGGTAACAAGGGGCAATGGCCAGTTCAGCCCAAAAGACTTACATTCATGCGCAAGTAACATTTTAATCATTAAATCCTTGAAAATTGCACAGTTATTTAGGTCGAGTGCGATAAAGTACACACTCGCCTAGAAAACTCGTTTTGGAAATCATTAAAAGCACTTAATACATTAGCAAACGATAACAACATGCCATAAAGTCAAATAAGGAACACTCACCTAGTTATGCAAAATAACGTGCAAAACATCCTTCCGGATATTACCCTTAGTCACCAATGAAACCTAAGGTTGAACAAGAAAACATATTACAGTTTATCGAGCAAAACATTTAAGAGAAACAAAGAAACCCGACTAATTAGGAATAAAACGTGTAAAGATCACTTTCAAGTAAGAAGAGGGTTGTTTGAACCCAAGGATGAAAAATCATGTTTTAAAATGGAAAGCCGGTCATGGTATTGGCCACACGAAAGTATTCAAGTTCAAATAGGAACCTAGCCCTCGAGCGAAAATTTGGGCAGCACGCCCTTTGTGTTTACCTAATTTTCCAGCCATTTAGGCTTCATTATTTTTCCTCAGCCAATCCCAAAGTCATATATATCATAAATGCAAGTCAATAACATCATAAGAATAAGAATCAAAGTCGTAACAAGTGTGGAAATACAATCTAGCAAAAGATAGATTTGACGTGTGGTTGAGGAAATAACACATCCGAGGCTACGCTTATCGGATTGAGGCAAAACTTATACCATTTCGAAGCTAAGACACAGGGCTACAATGTTCATGAAGATCACTTAGTCCAGTTTCCAACGCAACCTAGTCAAATCCTCAATTTACAGAACCAAAATCTCACTCGTCGGCTATTTAACCGCTCTGCACTGGAATGGTCATATCTCAGGTTACCAAGGTCCGATAAAGGTGTTCTTGGTTGTATTCAAAAGCTAAGACATAATACTAAAACTTTCATGTTTTGGAAAAAAGCTAAATCAGTACGGATCCTAGTGAATAAACGTGATAAACTGGATAAACTGACCAAACGGACTACTGGGAAAAACCTTAAAACAGTGAGGGTATTTTGGTCTTTTCATGGCCTACGTTGCTCCGATTGAGCTGAAATTTTGTAGGCACCTATAAAATACCATTATCTACAACTTTCATGTTTTATACCAAGCCCAATTTGTAACAGCCCCACTTTCCCCTAAGGCGAACCAAAGGGGTTAGCGGACTGCCTGCCCAGCTCTCGCCAGGACTACGGATCAGATTAGAGCTATCTATTGCGATCCGTAACTTACCAACGAGCGTAAACAGGTCAAAATGGTAAAACAACCCCAAAATAAAATAATGAAATCCGGAGTCGGTCATGAATAGTAACCGATCCGTCAAAACTCAACCGAAAGAGCACGCAAACATTCACATCTGAACTTTAGCGATTACAATCCAAAAGGACATACAAAAGTTTTCAAAAGTTAATACATATACACGGTTTGCCAAATCAAAAGAGAAAACGCCCCAAAAGTACACTTAGGGTTTTAATACATGAGCTATACAAAAGATATGTTCAACTAGCTCAATTTGGCAGCCATTTGTCAAATCCAGACCAAAAGGGCAAAATTTTCCTGTAAGGAAAACAAAAGGAACAGAAAGGGGTGAGCTTGCGCTCAATGAGGTACCAAACAGATAGCATTGAAATCATGGCATTTCACATTTAACAAATCAGACACACATGTCAGATGTAAAGCAAAGGAACCAATGATTCAAATCAGAAGGATACGGGTGGCTCTCAGGAGCCAAATTTCCAGCGCAATACTTGATCCAAACCGGTTGACTCTCCGTCAACGTATATAGAACCAACGCGTCCGTAGACCCCTCTTATCACCGAATTCCGTCCACCAAACACCCTTTACCGGGCCCGCTCACCTCAAACGAACAAAATGGTAATACTCGAGTATACCCGGAATCAAGGGTCTCAATACCCAAAATCCCCGAACAGACTACCGTGGTTCGTTATCTAATCGTCCAGGCCCTTGCCGGCCCGACTCGAATAACTTAGCCACAGGATTGAGCTCATAGGTCATAGAAATCCGAACAGATGCAGACACAGATAACAGATTCAAATTTTGCATAGTAAATTGGCATATGAACAGACTAGAGAACGAGTGTGATAAAGTACACCCTCGTCTCGAACAAATAAACAGATTGCAGAGCAGAAATCAAGTTAAACAGCAATGGAGGGGAGTGGTACACTCACCGGCTCAACTTCAAAAGTTTTCACTTCAGATTGGCCTTAATCGCCAAGAAACCCTAAAATAACCAAAATAAACCAATTGAAGGTTTTACTTCCAGAATCGAGTAAACAGAATGCACATGTGAGGCTCGACTACACATCGTACGCCTTGCCAAATAAATACTAGTGCAAGAATGCAAAAACACAATTCACTTGGAAACGAAAAGGTAGCATGAAGACCTAGGCGCAAACAACCCAAAAGCCCTTTCATTTCTACCAAAAGGCAAATCCAACTTAAAAGAACCAAACGGCCTACAAATTCGGGCAGCATGCCCTTTGTGTTTACCAAATTTTCCAGCCATAAGGCTTCATTATTTTTCTTCAATCACAACTCAACAACACACATATAAGCATTTCATGTCAAGAGCCGTTCCATAGGCTCACAATATCATAAAACAAGAAACCATACCGAGCCATAAACAACACCAATTCACAACCCCAATAGGGTTTTATAAACATATACAAGCATGAAAGCAAACCAGAAATTAAGAAAGGGCTTTAACCTAAGCCTTGATAAGAAAACCGGATTTGACCTCATAATGCGGTAATGGCACAACTCTCACTACAAATGTCGGATGGGGGTGTAAGACCCACCATTTCGAAGCCAAGAAACAGAGCTACAACAATGTAGAAGGCCTCTCAGTCCAAATCCTAGCACAACTAGGTCAAAAGTGCCCAATACCAAACCAGAATTACCAAAACAGGTTTGCAAAACACACAAAACTGTAATACGTCAATCTCAGCCTACACAGGTCCAAATGCCGAAATTCCAAAGGCATAAGTTAGCTAAGACATCCAGCTACATTTCCTCAGAAGACACCAACTTCAAAAGCCAAACCAATTCCAGTCAAAACAGGCAATTACTATCGCAGTTCGGACATTCTGTGCACCAAAAACAGCAACAGTAAAAACGGCATAACTCACTCTACACTAGTCCAATTGCCCTGAAATTTTTCAGGCACACTAAACTCATCAATACCTACAACTTTCATGTTTTGAGAAAAGTCCAATTCGGCCTCTAGATATGACCTAAAATTTCGGGCAGATTAGGGGTTCATGAACCCTAACTTTTCACAATTCACTTCAAATCCAAAATTGATTGCATTTCTCAACAATTCACACCCACTAGAGTCAAAGCCCCTTATTACAAACCATCAAAAACAACCACACCATCAAGATCATATGAAACCAGAAAATTCATCATAAAATTAAAAACTCCACCAAATCAAGCCAAACCAAGAAATACATCATATAATCCAACACTTTAGCCACTTCTAAGCATAATATAACCATCATTAGGGGTAATAGGGGGGTTCAAGCATCACCTACCAAGTAACAAGAGAGAGAGGGATGATGGCCACCTTAGAGCTTCAAACAAACTTCACTAGAGCACTCACTATCACCAAAAGAAAGGATTTTATGGAATGAAATCAAACCTAAACTCTTGTTTGTGGAAGATTGAGTGATATGGAAGCTTGAAAGTTGGGAAAATTTCTTCTTCTTTGAGAGAGAGAGGGCCGGCCAACACAAGGAAGAAAATGGTGAATTTTGTGAATTTTTTTGATATTTATTCCTTTGGTCAAAAAAAGTCAAGAAAGTGAATAGTGTTTCTTAAAGTCCAACTAATGAGACGATGACACATGTCACCTTCTTAAATGCAATCCTATCTCTTCTTTTCTCTCTCACATCAATCATATCACACTCCCTACTTATCACTTAACACCCGATAAATTTTTCACAGTATCCGAAACTTAACCTTATTGGCCGAATTTTTCCGAACTTTTCGCACTAGTGGGTCCCACATCCAATATATATTCTTAATTTTCTAAAAATTCCCCAATGCTAGAAAAAAACATCTAAAAACTATAATTGCTCATAAAATTTATCTAGAAAATTTTTCGGATACAGAAAGTGCAGAAAACAAGCCATAGAAAATAAGAAAGCCTAGAAAATAAGAAAACCTAGAAAATGGAAAAGTTACGGGTTCTCACACTCTCTCCCCCTTAAAGAAATTTCGCCCTCGAAATTTTCTCTTCAAAATTTAAAGTAACCAATGGCCTGTACCTTCTTCGTCTTCAGAGTCAGAAGAAACGAGATTCTTCATTCCAGTCCCTTTTCCACTTGACGGTCCAGGGTCGGTCTTGGTTGGTTGCTGGGTTCCTTTCTTTTCACGCGCTTTACTCGGGCAATGAGCAATTCGATGCTCGGCGCTCCCACAGCACAGACATCTCCCTCCTCTTTTCCAACAATTCTCTTCAAAATGATTGGATTTTTCTACAATAGCCACAATATGGTAGAGGAATTGGGGTCTGATCTCCTTGTGAGATATCCCTCAGTGGTCCTTTTTCCCTTGAGTTTCCTCCCGGCGTATCCTCCTTAAGTGTCTCCAGAATTGTCACACCCCTCGCTCCACGACCCTTCTTCGCCAAGGGCCTACCTTGCTCACCCTGTTCTGGCAATTTACCCCTTTTCTTGCCCCTTTTCTTGGCATGGAAGATCGTCCCCTGTGGCCTTACAATTCCTGCCCTTTGAGCTTCCTCTGGCGTCCCCATAGAAGTATTACCTTGTGCCATTGCTACAGTCTCCTTGGAAATCTCTTCGTATTTCCTCTTTAACTCCATGTTTTGGTGTAAGAGCTCAAGTTTCTCCGAATACTCTTGCTTCCATTGCCTTTCCCAGTACTCGGTCAGCCTCCTTTGAACCTCTATTTCATCTCGGAGAACCGAAATTTTCTGATACGGATCAATCCAATGTGTCATCTTACGGAAGTGCTGGAACTCGGGTACTAGCCTGTCGGGCAAAACAATGAGTCATAATACATTCCTAAGTACAAGTGGCATTCTCGATCCTCGTACAGTTATTGTTTCCCTTTTCTTCTCTTGATTCTTGGCCTCGCTTAGTTCCACGGCCACGACCACGTCCACGACTGCTTACTCCTTACATATATATATATTTATATTTTTTTTTTCTCTCTTTTCTTTTTCCCCTTTCCCCAAGGTAATTCAACGCATAACCACAGTAAAGTGACAAAAGTAATCAAATTCTAGCACACTAATTACACCAATGACATATGCACATATAACACACCATGTATCAAGAAAACGGTTAATCAGATACACCAATACATGCCAAATTAGACAGATAATCCTATGCACAAAACTCAAACCACTGTTATGTCATAGCGGTATCAAAGCAAATCAAGAGTAAAGGCGATATAGTCCCAGACCCAATTAAAATAACCCCGTCCGATCCCTCACGTCACTTACCATGCAAACTAGATATCCAATAACCTCATGGACTCATTCCAGCCAAACAAAGCCTATTCATGTTCCCAATATGCAAATCTCACATACTTAACACCGTTTCAACTCTGGAGTACTCAGGCACAAGAATCCGAAATAAGACAATTCACCTCTCGAGCTGGCCAGTCCCAAGAGTAAATCATCTATATTACAGATTCCTACCCGACATACATATCTATCTTCCTCTAATCCCATGATAAAGATCTTTACACTTATGGCATGTCTGGTTCATAACTTACGCTCAAACGAGCACTTAGACATATTCATGAAATCAGGACCATACACCACTTGGCCCAAGCTCATTCCGCGCAGAGACCACGCGAAGCAGGCTCTGATACCAATTGTAACAGCCCCACTTTCCCCTAAGGCGAACCAAAGGGGTGAGCGGACTGCCTGCCCAGCTCTCGCCAGGACTCACGATGCAGACTAGAACTATCTATAGCGATCCGGAACTTACGAACGAGCGTAAACGAGTCAAAATGGTAAAATAACCCAAAATTTTAAAAAATGAAATCCGAAGTCGGTCATGAATAGTAACCGATCCAGAAAAACTCGAAATAGCCAACAGCAAATTCACATCTGAACTTTTTAGCGATTACATCAAAAAAAGGACATACAAGTTTTCAAAAGTTAAATACATATACACGGTTTGCCAAATCAAAAGAGAAAACGCCCCAAAAGTACACTTAGGGTTTTAATACATGAGCTATACAAAAGATATGTTCAACTAGCTCAATTTGGCAGCCATTTGTCAAATCCAGACCAAAAGGGCAAAATTTTCCTGTAAGGAAAACAAAAGGAACAGAAAGGGGTGAGCTTGCGCTCAATGAGGTACCAAACAGATAGCATTAAATTCATGGCATTTCACGTTTAGCAAATCAAATCAAGTACACATGCCAGATGTAAAGCAAAGGAACCAATGATTCAAATCAGAAGGATACGGGTGGCTCTCAGGAGCCAAATTTCCAGCGCAATACTTGATCCAAACCGGTTGACTCTCCGTCAACGTATATTGAACCAATGCGTCCGTAGACCCCTCTTATCACCGAATTCCGTCCACCAACCACCCCTTTACCGGGCCCGCTCACCTCAAACGAACAAAATGGTAATACTCGAGTATACCCGGAATCAAGGGTCTCAATACCCAAAATCCCCGAACAGACTACCGTGGTTCGTTATCTAATCGTCCAGGCCCTTGCCGGCCCGACTCGAATAACTTAGCCACAGGATTGAGCTCATAGGTCATAGAAATCCGAACAGATGCAGACACAGATAACAGATTCAAATTTTGCATAGTAAATTGGCATATGAACAGACTAGAGAACGAGTGTGATAAAGTACACCCTCGTCTCGAACAAATAAACAGATTGCAGAGCAGAAATCAAGTTAAACAGCAATGGAGGGGAGTGGTACACTCACCGGCTCAACTTCAAAAGTTTTCACTTCAGATTGGCCTTAATCGCCAAGAAACCCTAAAATAACCAAAATAAACCAATTGAAGGTTTTACTTCCAGAATCGAGTAAACAGAATGCACATGTGAGGCTCGACTACACGTCGTACGCCTTGCCAAATAAATACTAGTGCAAGAATGCAAAAACACGATTCCCTTGGAAACGAAAAGGTAGCATGAAGACCTAGGCGCAAACAACCCAAAAGCCCTTTCATTTCTACCAAAAGGCAAATCCAACTTAAAAGAACCAAACGGCCTAGAAATTCGGGCAGCATGCCCTTTGTGTTTACCAAATTTTCCAGCCATAAGGCTTCATTATTTTTCTTCAATCACAACTCAACAACACACATATAAGCATTTCATGTCAAGAGCCGTTCCATAGGCTCACAATATCATAAAACAAGAAACCATACCGAGCCATAAACAACACCAATTCACAACCCCAATAGGGTTTTATAAACATATACAAGCATGAAAGCAAACCAGAAATTAAGAAAGGGCTTTAACCTAAGCCTTGATAAGAAAACCGGATTTGACCTCATAATGCGGTAATGGCACAACTCTCACTACAAATGTCGGATGGGGGTGTAAGACCCACCATTTCGAAGCCAAGAAACAGAGCTACAACAATGTAGAAGGCTTCTCAGTCCAAATCCTAGCACAACTAGGTCAAAAGTGCCAAATACCAAACCAGAATTACCAAAACAGGTTTGCAAAACACACAAAACTGTAATACGTCAATCTCAGCCTACACAGGTCCAAATGCCGAAATTCCAAAGGCATAAGTTAGCTAAGACATCCAGCTACATTTCCTCAGAAGATACCAACTTCAAAATCCAAACCAATTCCAGTCAAAACAGGCAATTACTATCGCAGTTCGGACATTCTGTGCACCAAAAACAGCAACAGTAAAAACGGCATAACTCACTCTACACTAGTCCAATTGCCCTGAAATTTTGCAGGCACACTAAAATCATCAATACCTACAACTTTCATGTTTTGAGCAAAGTCCAATTCGGCCTCTAGCTATGACCTAAAATTTCGGGCAGATTAGGGGTTCATGAACCCTAACTTTTCACAATTCACTTCAAATCCAAAATTGATTGCATTTCTCAACAATTCACACCCACTAGAGTCAAAGCCCCTTATTACAAACCATCATACTAGTCCACAACATCAAAATCATATGAAACCAGAAAATTCATCATAAAATGGAAAACTTCACCAAATCAAGCCAAACCAAGAAATAAATCATATATTCCAACACTCAAGCCACTTCTAAGCATACTATAACCATCATTAGGTGTAGTAGGGGGGTTCAAGCATCACTTACCAAGTAACAAGAGAGAGAGGGATGATGGCCACCTTAGAGCTTCAAACAAACTTCACTAGAGCACTCACTATCACCAAAAGAAAGGATTTTATGGAATGAAATCAAACCTAAACTCTTGTTTGTGGAAGATTGAGTGATATGGAAGCTTGAAAGGTGGGAAAATTTCTTCTTCTTTGAGAGAGAGAGGGCCGGCCAACACAAGGAAGAAAATGGTGAATTTTGTGAATTTTTTTGATATTTATTCCTTTGGTCAAAAAAGTCAAGAAAGTGAATAGTGTTTCTTAAAGTCCAACTAATGAGACGATGACACATGTCACCTTCTTAAATGCAATCCTATCTCTTCTTTTCTCTCTCACATCAATCATATCACACTCCCTACTTATCACTTAATACCCGATAAATTTTTCACAGTATCCGAAACTTAACCTTATTGGCCGAATTCGCACTAGTGGGTCCCACATCCAATATATATTCTTAATTTTCTAAAAATTCACCAATGCTCGAAAAAACATCTAAAAACTATAATTGCTCATAAAATTTATCTAGAAAATTTTCCGGATACAGAAAGTGCAGAAAACAAGCCATAGAAAATAAGAAAGCCTAGAAAATAATAAAACCTAGAAAATGGAAAAGTTACGGGTTCTCACAATTTGGATATTAGGATTGCATTTTTTCCCTTTTTAGGATTTTTCCATCTCGCGCGTATCAACTCACTTCCTCACACATTCGCCTACGATTGTTTTGATGGATGGATGGTTTATTTATGTGATTTCGCGCTTTGCATTGCATTTGGGTGGGGGATATTACCCTAGAGCCTCGCATTGGTTCTTGATCCCTCCCCTCCAAACGAGCACTAGCATACGTGCATACGCTTTAACTTTTCACCCCTCATTTATTTTTCTTTTAGTGGCTTGTCACGCCACTCCACCCTATTAGGATTTTAGGCGACTCACTTGGACTTGCGATCGCGACACGATGTGTGCGTAGCATGATCCGAGGAGTCACTCAATCTTCCATTTTAAGCTTTGGGTTCATAGCCTTTAGCTTTTAGTTGAAGGTTGAGGATTTTTGATAGATTCACTCATGACATGTAGCCGTGACACGATGTGTGCGTAGCAATGTCTGGGGAATCGCTCGAGCCACCGACAAAGAATCTTGGGATTGATGACCCTTGGCTTCTAAGTCTGAAGGCTCGGGGACCTAAAACCTATCGAGTCTAGATGCATTAGTGAGCCCCAGCCTCATGCATCCATGATAGTTTACCTAGGGTAGAGTCTGCCTTACCCTGGTAGGGACACTATTCACGAGGGGAGGGATCCAACCCCTTTTCCCTTTTATTGCTTTATTTCTTTGTATTGATTTTATGCTTTATCTCGTTGCTACAATGTGTTATGTGCATTTATCTGACTGATCTAACTTTTCTTGGTTTTGTCTCCACTTGCATTCATAAACCCTAGGAAATAAGAGTCCTGGCATGGCACTCTCTAGGAGCCTACCCCGTTCGATGTGACATGTTTAAATTTAATGCTTCGCACTTGTAACATGAATACATTTCATTTTAGGCTCACCCCGGCATACAAAAAGGGGGTTCCTTTAGGTCACGTTTTCTTTGTGTACAGCATTTTTACGTGCTTTAATAAACTGGCATCACGCATAAACCATAGAAAGGGAATGCCATTTAGGGGATCCCGTGTTAGGAATAAACCGCCCTGTGTCTCGGATATTTAATCCAAAGAGACTTGCACGTTTATATTTTTGTACCATCCAAAGGGGTAGTGCACAAGGTAAGGTAGGATCCAATCTTTTCCATGATCCTGGGGCGATCTTTGGTACATTAGAATATGAGCATCTAACAATCAGTCTTTGGCCATTTTTAACATAATTGGTAAAACTCCCTTGTTTAAAGGACATTAACTTGAAGAAATTTACAAATAATTCCTCACTACTGAGATGATAAATAAATTGAGGCCAAAATTTGATTTTAGAAGGCTCATAGACTAATGCATCGCAATAAAATTTTGAAACTACCAAAGGGGAGATAATTCCATCAATTTTTGAATAAACCATCGATTCCATTCAATTCATTTGATCAAATTATTTATCAATTTCATTTTGTCAATTCTTTCATTTTAGGACAATTTAGTCAATAAATCATCAATTCTATTCAATCCATTGGACCATTTTATTCATCAGTCTCATCCAGTCCATTTTATCAAGTTGTTCATTTTTTAGGGCAATCTAGTCGATTTTGAATAGATCACTAATTTCATTCAATTCATTTGATTAGTTTACCCATTCTTAGGGCACTCTTATCGATTTTGAATAAATCATCAATTTCGTCCGATCCATTTGACCAGTTTACCTATTTTTAGGACAATTCGGTCGATTTTGAATAAATCATCATTTCACTCGATCCGTTTGATCAATTGATTTCATTCAATTCATTTGATTAGTTTAATTCATTTTTAGGGTTATCCATTCAATTTTCAATAAATAATCAAATTTCATTCAATGCATTTGACCATTTTACCCCTTTTGGCACGTCATGCGTCGATCAAAGCAAGCAATCCATTCGGACTTTGTCCTTATTTTTAGGACAAACGTCTCTTTTCACGCCAAATTGGCCAAATTTTTTCAAATCATTTTTCACTCAATCAATTGATCGGATTCATCAGGTATTGTATGATGCCTACCCTAGAGGATTGCATTTTCATGCTAGGCCTACCCTTGGCATAAAAGGGCTCCCCATAGGACATGCATACCGATTTTATAGTCTTGATTACTAACTCAGGGTATTTTTCTTTTGTTTTTCCCCTCTCCCCTGCATTCATAAAAAATGTTTCAATAAGGTGAAAATATTTTTCCATATCTGATAATAATTTTGATCTAATAAAGTTTGAAAATAACAAGTATTACTTGATTCTTGGGCAAACCTTGTAATAAAAACATGAGGGATCTATTTGGAAGCATTAGGCTAAAGCATCAAAGAGACTTCATAATTGTTTGTCAAGAAAAGTTTTGTTTATTTGATTTGTTACTACATTTTGTTCCAAAAGAAATGGAGACAAAAGTGTATATATGTGGAGTTTTTTTAGAAGTTTTTCTCTTCTCATTTGTATTATAATTGAACGAGAATTTTTGTTTTAAACTTTTTCAGCAATAAAGCTTCAGACAATTATTTGTTTTGTATATACTCGTGTACATTTCATTCTTTATTGAACTCATTAGGAGATTTCATGATGAATTTTAAGAAATAAGCTCAAATTGAGATTTTTCAACCTCTTGCCTGAAAACTCACAAATACATACGCCAGATTGGTGATCCGAGCTATGCAATAAGAGTGCTCAGAATTAAAAGAGATCACTCAAAAGGCCCCATGAGATACCTTTTCTCCTTCACTTAACCCCAAAATAAAAATCAGTCACATTGATTGATAAATTGCAAATTGGGGCAACTTTTGCTTGAAAATGTCCACTGTGTCTAATCAGATTCAATTCACATCCAAGTGAAAGCAAAATGTGCATTATTCTTGTTTGTTTTGAAAATTTGGAATGATACTTCGAGTATTCGTTTCTCCACCTATACAGATTTTATCATTTGCTCTCCCATTTGAGCCTTAAAAGAATAATTTCGTTTCAAATAAGGGCCTTAATGATCACTACCCTACTTTGGGAAGATTTTCAAAAGGGAATGGATTCTCAATGACCATTTCGTTACTTTGGTTGTCATGAGGTGTAAGAATGATACTTTGGCCATCGTTTCTACAACCTAAACACCATTTATCCCTTGCATCCTCATTTGAGCTAAAATTGGTGGTTCTTTTTAAAAACACTTACGATCGCACCCCCATATTGGGGAGGGAGATTGGAGAATTTTCCAAAAGGAGAAAAACAAAAATGCCAAAACTAAAAGAAAAGAGGGAATCACAAATTGGAGAAATTTGATTCCACTTGGGTTTCAATTTTGGGAAAAAAGAAGAAAAGAAAAGAAAAGGAAAGAGTTTTGTTCGGCGGATCACCTATGTTTGATTGAACAAGGGTCTTCCTCAGTCAGTTAATTCAGATACATGCAAAAGTTTCGCATTAAAGAAACTTTCCTTTCAGAGTTATTCTAAGGAACGGAATAAAAGTCAGGCCCTCTTCTTTTCCAATCAAACATTCTATCCCTAGTTCTCCCTTTTGAACCTTTGGAATAAAACACTTCATTTGGCAACCCCTGAGAATCGCAAACCCCACACTGGGGCAAGTTTGAGTTGAAAAGCAAAAGTTTCAAGTAGTGAAAAGTGATAATGCAACAAAATCAAAGGACAAAAGAAGAAAAGAGAACCTCAGTTCAAAAATAAACTGGGGCAAATTTTGTGAAAAATTCAAAAGAAGGGCAGAAGACCGAAAAATCAAAAGAGGAAAGAAAATGAAAAAGGAAAAAGCCTCAATTGAGCATAAACTGGGGCAAATTCTGATTTAGCCCTAAAATAGGGTTGGCGCAACAATGCGATCTCAGATTTTTCAAACCACTTTTGAAATCCGCTTTCAAGCCTTAACTTTTCTAAGCACCCCACCTGACCCCATTACAAAAGCCGAAAGTCCTGGCTTCTGTTCTTTGCAATGGCCCTGTCAAGAAAATTTCTGATGCCGAAAAATTTTAGCTGTATTTCTGAATTGCTTGGGTATGGGGTTGACGCTACTCATCATGTGAAAACCCACCAAGTCGAGGAAAAAGAAAAAAGAGGCAAAAGCAAAGCAAGAAAAGTAAATGCGAGAAAAAATACAGAAAAATTCGACGCTGAAGTCCCTAGTGAATGATGAGAAAATGCAAACAAAATCCGAGATCTTTGAGTATGAAATGAGAGCCATTTTGAAAAAACGCGATCTTCAGTGCAATGTCCTTGAAAATTATTTCTTTTAACTATCGTTTTCAAGCCACATTACAAGCTCACAAAGTCCATCGCTGACTTATCCTTCATGACGACTCAAAGTGAGGATTATGCTTATAAGAAATCCATCAATCATTTGTGATCATAAGGCCATAACCATTTCCACATGCTTAGCTATAGTTTCTATCCATTTGTTACAAACTTATAAAGCTCATATGTTGACCAAGTTTTCTTAAGAAATAAGGGTGATAAACTCTTTGCTTTCACTAAGATGTCATATTGAAGGGATTACATACAATTTTGGGCACAAGAATAAGACAAATCCTGATCTCTCATTTTCCTTAGCCACCTCAAAATCAGAAATAAAGTCACTTGATTGGTCCTGAAAGATGAGCCAACTGGAAATGGTGACCCATTACCCAAAGCATCGGTGCTAAAGTGAGGAAGCAATCTTTTGTAATTTGGCATTATTTTGAGAAATTCATCATGAAATTTTCTGTATGAGTTTAAGCAAGACGTTCAATTTTCTTCACATTATATATGAAACACAGTTTCTTACGTTGTTCAAATAAATGAAGAGGCATCCAAATCAATTTTTGCAATCAAATGGGCTTACACTGGGGCAAATATTTTATAGTCCATTTGAGGATTTCGTCAAAGAGTCAAGCAAGACTTTCAAATCAATCACACTGCTCTTTCCATGAGTAGTAGTTGCAATATTTAAAATAAAGTGCATGTTGTATTTTGGCAAGCCCCTGTGCAAGTATCCATGCTGAAATCGAGGAAAAAGCGTAAGTCAGAATCTTACGAATCAAGGCCTCAAGGAGGAGCAATCATGCCGTAATGCAAATCAATTGATCGGTTGCACAATAATTGGAAATTGGGCAAATTATCTTTTGAAAAGATTTTCAAAAAAAAAAAAAAAAATCAAGTTTGAATTTAATTTCTTATTCCTTCACAAATTTCAATTTCTTGTCGATGAAATCTCAGCGCCCGCCACGCACCCTTCTATCCCCCCTTTCTTGACAATCACACTAAATTTCTTGACCAATTGGATGGCAGGACTGGGTCTTATCCCACTGACCATTCACAAATATCACGTTGGGCTTGGATTTTGTGCCACCAACTTAACTTTATCACGTTGGGCCTGGACTTGGTGCCGCCAACATCACAAACATCACGTTGGGCCTGGACTTTGTGCCGCCAACATCACAATCACGTCTGGGCCTGGATTTGATTGCCGCCAATATCGGCAAAGTATCACGTTGGGCCTGTTTTGTGCCGCCAACTTCACAAAAATCACGGTTGGAGTTTGGTTTTCGTCGATTCAGCAGTAAGTGCCGCCAACATCACAAACATCACGTTGGGCCTGGATTTTGTGCCGTCAACTTCACAAACATCACGTTGGGCCTGGATTTTGTGCCGCCAACTTCACAAACATCATGTTGGGTTTGGATTTTGTACCACCAATTAAGGCAGGCTCGGGTTTAATCCCACTGACCAATTCATCACACTGGGACAAATCTTTGGATAATTTTTCAAGTAACTCTTACACAGTTTCTTCATACATACCAGCATTTCCTTTATTCTGCCACTAGCCGTTGGGTCAGTCCCACTAGTGAGCACTTTATTTTATACTGCCACTAGCCGTTGGGTCAGTCCCACTAGTGAGCATTTCATTTTTCACTGCCACTAGTCGTTGGGTCAG
>NW_020862705.1:0-13306 GCF_003713205.1 Coffea eugenioides | reverse complement strand
TGTAAGTGATTAAATGTTAGTTGTGCATGAATGTAAGTCTTTTGGCTGAATTGAGCCCTTGCCCTTCGGTGCCGGTCGACTCGAGTCAGAAACGGATTCGGTCGGGCGATTTGGTGACCCTGGGTGAAAGTTTAGTATACTCGAGTATTACCACATTGTCCAATGGAGTCTGGCCAATGTCCAGAAGGGGTAAAGATGAAACGAATGAACGAGTGACAATGTCAATGAAGGGGTTTTCACTTGCAAAATGCATTTTCAAATGATTGGAGGAATAAGGAAATGAAAGGTGAATGAAAGAACGAAAGGCTCCATGTGAACACGTATCCTTTTAATGAATGTGTTATCATTGTTTTATATTGTTAATGTTTCCTGGATTACTTGTTATTACATGACTACTGTCCTTGTTTAAGTTGATTATGTGTCTGGAACCTCACTGAACTTTTAGCTCATTCCGTTAGTTTTATTTTCCTTAACAGGAGATACGAGCAAGGACAAGAGATCTGTACAGACTAGCCTAGTCTAGTTCTTTTGAATTTTTTGAATGGTTCTCGCCCTAGCGCTTGATAAGGGTTGGATGTATGAAAAATTGAGAACCTTTGTATATTTGAGTTATATCCCTTTTGAGATAGAAATGTATATGAGTAGATGTTTTACGTTTGGAATTATAGTTACACTTGTTCTGGTGGTCTTATTTTCATTTTTACTTGAGGTGTATGAGTGAGTCCCGGCAAGAGTTGCACAGGCGGTCCGTCGAACCCTTTGGTTCGCCTTAGGGGAAGGTAGGGCTGTCACAGGTGGTATCAGAGGCTGTTTCGCGTGGTCTCTGCGCGGAGTGAGCTTGGGCCAAGTGGTGAATAAGTGTGAAGGACTAAGTGCTCTTTTGAGCATAAGCTATGAATCATGAATTGTTATAGGTCTTAAATCGTTATCATGGTATTTGAGAACAATAGGTAGGTACGTCAGGTAGGAATCTCGATTGTAGATAATTTACTCTTGGGACTGGCCAACTCGAGATATGAATTATTTTATTTCAGATTCTTGTACCCGAGTACTCCAGAGTTAAGGGCGATACTATGTACTTGAGAATTTCATTCCGGGGAACATGAACAGGTTCGTGTTTGGCTAGAGTGGGTACAAGAGATCAACGGGCGCCTAGTTCGGATAGAAAGTGAAGTAAGAGACCGGACGGGGGTGATTTTAACTGAGTGTGGGACGACAAGTCGCGTTTTCTTTCGTTTTGCCCTTGCATTGTTCCTACATGTCTTTTGCCTGTGGTATGTTAATACCCACATGTATAGTACTTGCTACCTTTGACTATTTGTCTTAATTGAGATGTCTCTTTGTGTATATGGTATGTCTCCTTGTGTATTTGGTATGAGATATCTTGTTGTTTTAGTCAATTTACTTCGTTATATACTAAATCACCTTTTAAAAAAAAAAGAAAAGAGAGAGAAAAGGGTATGGAAGGGAGACGTAGTCGCGGACGTAGTCGTGGCCGTGGGACTAAGCGAGCTCAAGAACCGAGAGAAGAAAGAGAAACAGTGGCCGAGCAAGAACATGGACCGAAGGTTGAGGCCGGAGACCAAATGGCAACGGCAATACAACAAATGACAAATATTCTAGCGCGATTGGTAGATCAACAAGGTCAAATGCCAGTGAATCAACCCCAGAATCCTGAGATAAGAGAGGATAGGGCTCTTGAGAGGTTCCAAAAGTTTCTACCTCCGAAATTTCATGGAGGGCCTGATCCGGATATAGCTGAACAGTAGTTGGTGGCAATAATTTACATCTTCGCAGTTTTGAACCACACGGAGCAAAGACAAGTGAACTTTACTGTGTTTCAGTTCGAAGGACCGGCCCGAGTGTGGTGGAATGTAATTAGGGCCAAGTGGGAAAGAGAACAGACGGTATGGACATGGGCGAACTTTGTAAGGGAATTTAACGAGAAGTATCTCCCACCTATAGTCCAAGAAAGGAGAGAGGACAAGTTTATTGGGTTACGTCAGGGAACCCAGAGTGTGGCCGAATATGAGACTGAATTTACTAAACTATCCAAGTTTGCTTTTGAATTGGTGGCCACAGAGCGGAGAAGAGTGAGATGGTTCATACAAGGATTAAATCTGAAAATTCAGGAAGCTTTAGCGGCGGTTCTGGTCAATACTTTTATGGAAGCCCTTGAGAAAGCCCAAAGGATTGAGGATGCAAAGGCACAGGTAAAAGCCTTCCAAACACGGAAAAGGGATGCATCTGGTAGTATATCTGAGAAATCTAGCGAAAAGATAGCGCCTTCTAAAGTACAAAAAGTGAACCCTTCACCCCGCCCACCATGGACATTAGGAGCACTAGATGAAAGATCTACCAAAGAAAGTCAAATAGGTCGTGGGAAAATTTCTCAAAAAAGCCAAAAAGTGGCTTCTCACCTGGGCTGCGGATATTGTGGAAAGGCAAATCATACTGAGAATGAGTGTTGGAGGAAAGGGTGAAAATGTTTGATTTGTGGGAGTAGCGATCACCAAATTAGTAGTTGCCCGATGAAGCAGCTCAGGGGGAATAGTGCTCAACCACTGGATGGAAGCAAAGCGAAACAAGTGAATGAAAGAGGGAATCGAACAAAAGTACCGGCAAAGGTATATGCCTTAGACAACCAACAAACTCCTGAGTCATCTGAATGTAAAAATTTCGAGGACGAAATTTCTTAAGGGCGAGAGAGTGTGAGAACCCAAAAATTTTCACATTTTCTAGGTATTATTTTATTTTTGCCTACATTTTTATACTTGCCTTTAAAATATTAAAGTTTCTATACATTTTTATAAGCAAGTACAGTTTTAAATCATTTTCTTAGTATAAGTTAGTGTACGTTAAATTTGGAACGCATTATAGACGTGGGACCCGCTAGTGCGATGAAATTTTGGTGATTAAGTGATTTTTGTGCTAAGTGTTATTACTGTACAAGGTGCTAGGAGACAATTAGAAGTTAGTTAGATAAATTACCATTGGTTGACAAAAGGATAGGATTGAAACCCTAAAGGACCATTTGTCACAAAACTATTGGAACTTGGACTTTGACCAACCTTTCTTACCTTTCTTAAAATCAATTTTGGCCAACATTTCTCTTCATTTTTTTGAGCTTGCTTGGCCGAAACTTTGAGTGAGAGAAAGGGGGAGAAACCATCATCTTATACTTCAAATTCTTGTCCAAATCTTAAGTTCCAACCGATTAAATCGTAAACTACTCCATAAAAGTGCTAGTTAGGGTAGTTTCCAAGGTGTTTGTGGAACTAATTTGGGAAGAAGAACTCTAAGCCACCATCTTTCTTGAGGACCCAAGGTACTTTGCTTGCAAAATCCCTCTTTGTTTCTAATAGTTGCCAATTAGTGGTTTAAAGTTGTAGTTTTGGTAGTTTTATGAGCATATTTCATAGTTTGAAGTAGTATTATGGAAATTTCAGTTTTTATGGTGATTTTTCTGCCCTCATGAGATGAGTAATGGTTGGCCATGGAATGATAGCTTTATATTGGGTGAAATGAAGCTTTGGTATGCTAGTTTAGGTTACCTAAAGAAATTTCAGCTTATGTGCACAAATCCCAACTTAGGGTTAGTAATCTGCCCTGATTTTACACTGCATGTTCGTCCTTGAGAGAGACCGAATTAGCCCTTTCTCAAAACATACAAGTTGTAGTTAATTGAGTTAGCTAGCTACCTGTAAAATTTCAACTCAATTGGAGCACTGTAGCTTGTAAAACGACTGAAATACCCTTTATTGCCCATAAGACCTGTTTCGCGGACAGTTTTCGGTTTTCGTGGAGATTTCCATTTTTGACCCTGAAAATACATGTTTTAGCTTTGGAGGCCTTCATATGGAATGTAGGTATATGTCTGGGCTTTGAAACGCCATAAGATTCGTTTCAATCCGATAAGTGTAGTTTCAGTTGTGGTTGTTATGCCAAAAGGTGTTTTATCGCCTATGAGTTGTATGTGAAATTGTGGTTGAATTGGGATGAGATTTGGCGTTTGATTGTAGGATGGAAAGTGAAGAAATTAAGGGGAAATGCTGTCCGTTTATTTTCTTGAAGTTTGAGTGAGTAAAAGTGATAATGGAAATGTGATTTTATGATGTTTTGGACTTACTTTGCTTGGACATACTTATGTCCACTTTAATGGTGTTATTTGAGCTAGATTTCATTTGAACTTGTACATTTTTGCATGGTGAATGCGACAACCATTTTAAACATGATACTTAGATACAAATGTCAAGTTTTGGACTTCAAATGTTTACTCATTTTCTTTCCGAAACACAGAAGAGTTGTATAGGGTTTCTCGGCAGTAAAACCTAATTTTATCAAGCGAGGCTTTAGGTGTGAATTTAGGGTTTGTTTATCTTCCTTTTCATATGATTTTACTCAAAACACTTGTTATACGTTATTTCTTTGCATATGAGTTAGGTTAGGACCAAACGAAGAGCTTTACGAAAATTTGAAAACAACCGTCTTTTCTTATCTGGCCGTATATCCGGCCAACTCTTGGCCGGATAGCTGGCCGGATTGACAGGGGAAGAAGAAAAAAAAATTCGACTGCTCACGGCCTTGAACCCGGCCGGATTCTGACGTGGCACTGTTCATTCGTTTTCCGATGAAATTTTCTAAAAACCTTTTTGAGTATAGTTTTATGTTTGGTATGGAAAACCCTTACTTACTTATATCCTTTGATCTAAATGTACTCTTTTCACTTTAAAACTCATATTTATATATTGTACTAGTAAGTATTCGGATTTTCTTTGAAGTACTTAAATCTTTAATGGTTGAAGCATAATGTGTTCTTTTGATTATATTAGGGTTCCTTGGTGATTGAGGGTATCACCTGGAAGAATACTTTGGACATTCTTTTGTTTAAATAGGTGAGTGTTCTTTGTCTGTTATGTTTCCATTAACTATATGATTTGTTGTGGATATTTGATTAAATGATAAATATTTGTTAAAAATGAATTTTGCTAGGCGAGTGTGTACTTTATCGCGCTCGACCTAAATGAAATGTGAAATTTTCAATGTGTAAGTGATTAAATGTTAGTTGTGCATGAATGTAAGTCTTTTGGCTGAATTGAGCCCTTGCCCTTCGGTGCCGGTCGACTCGAGTCAGAAACGGATTCGGTCGGGCGATTTGGTGACCCTGGGTGAAAGTTTAGTATACTCGAGTATTACCACATTGTCCAATGGAGTCTGGCCAATGTCCAGAAGGGGTAAAGATGAAACGAATGAACGAGTGACAATGTCAATGAAGGGGTTTTCACTTGCAAAATGCATTTTCAAATGATTGGAGGAATAAGGAAATGAAAGGTGAATGAAAGAACGAAAGGCTCCATGTGAACACGTATCCTTTTAATGAATGTGTTATCATTGTTTTATATTGTTAATGTTTCCTGGATTACTTGTTATTACATGACTACTGTCCTTGTTTAAGTTGATTATGTGTCTGGAACCTCACTGAACTTTTAGCTCATTCCGTTAGTTTTATTTTCCTTAACAGGAGATACGAGCAAGGACAAGAGATCTGTACAGACTAGCCTAGTCTAGTTCTTTTGAATTTTTTGAATGGTTCTCGCCCTAGCGCTTGATAAGGGTTGGATGTATGAAAAATTGAGAACCTTTGTATATTTGAGTTATATCCCTTTTGAGATAGAAATGTATATGAGTAGATGTTTTACGTTTGGAATTATAGTTACACTTGTTCTGGTGGTCTTATTTTCATTTTTACTTGAGGTGTATGAGTGAGTCCCGGCAAGAGTTGCACAGGCGGTCCGTCGAACCCTTTGGTTCGCCTTAGGGGAAGGTAGGGCTGTCACAGGTGGTATCAGAGGCTGTTTCGCGTGGTCTCTGCGCGGAGTGAGCTTGGGCCAAGTGGTGAATAAGTGTGAAGGACTAAGTGCTCTTTTGAGCATAAGCTATGAATCATGAATTGTTATAGGTCTTAAATCGTTATCATGGTATTTGAGAACAATAGGTAGGTACGTCAGGTAGGAATCTCGATTGTAGATAATTTACTCTTGGGACTGGCCAACTCGAGATATGAATTATTTTATTTCAGATTCTTGTACCCGAGTACTCCAGAGTTAAGGGCGATACTATGTACTTGAGAATTTCATTCCGGGGAACATGAACAGGTTCGTGTTTGGCTAGAGTGGGTACAAGAGATCAACGGGCGCCTAGTTCGGATAGAAAGTGAAGTAAGAGACCGGACGGGGGTGATTTTAACTGAGTGTGGGACGACAAGTCGCGTTTTCTTTCGTTTTGCCCTTGCATTGTTCCTACATGTCTTTTGCCTGTGGTATGTTAATACCCACATGTATAGTACTTGCTACCTTTGACTATTTGTCTTAATTGAGATGTCTCTTTGTGTATATGGTATGTCTCCTTGTGTATTTGGTATGAGATATCTTGTTGTTTTAGTCAATTTACTTCGTTATATACTAAATCACCTTTTAAAAAAAAAAGAAAAGAGAGAGAAAAGGGTATGGAAGGGAGACGTAGTCGCGGACGTAGTCGTGGCCGTGGGACTAAGCGAGCTCAAGAACCGAGAGAAGAAAGAGAAACAGTGGCCGAGCAAGAACATGGACCGAAGGTTGAGGCCGGAGACCAAATGGCAACGGCAATACAACAAATGACAAATATTCTAGCGCGATTGGTAGATCAACAAGGTCAAATGCCAGTGAATCAACCCCAGAATCCTGAGATAAGAGAGGATAGGGCTCTTGAGAGGTTCCAAAAGTTTCTACCTCCGAAATTTCATGGAGGGCCTGATCCGGATATAGCTGAACAGTAGTTGGTGGCAATAATTTACATCTTCGCAGTTTTGAACCACACGGAGCAAAGACAAGTGAACTTTACTGTGTTTCAGTTCGAAGGACCGGCCCGAGTGTGGTGGAATGTAATTAGGGCCAAGTGGGAAAGAGAACAGACGGTATGGACATGGGCGAACTTTGTAAGGGAATTTAACGAGAAGTATCTCCCACCTATAGTCCAAGAAAGGAGAGAGGACAAGTTTATTGGGTTACGTCAGGGAACCCAGAGTGTGGCCGAATATGAGACTGAATTTACTAAACTATCCAAGTTTGCTTTTGAATTGGTGGCCACAGAGCGGAGAAGAGTGAGATGGTTCATACAAGGATTAAATCTGAAAATTCAGGAAGCTTTAGCGGCGGTTCTGGTCAATACTTTTATGGAAGCCCTTGAGAAAGCCCAAAGGATTGAGGATGCAAAGGCACAGGTAAAAGCCTTCCAAACACGGAAAAGGGATGCATCTGGTAGTATATCT
This sequence comes from Coffea eugenioides, assembly GCF_003713205.1. Taxonomy (NCBI): domain Eukaryota; kingdom Viridiplantae; phylum Streptophyta; class Magnoliopsida; order Gentianales; family Rubiaceae; genus Coffea; species Coffea eugenioides. The sequence goes on along the minus strand of NW_020862705.1, from coordinate 6,000 downwards.
GAGAAATCTAGCGAAAAGATAGCGCCTTCTAAAGTACAAAAAGTGAACCCTTCACCCCGCCCACCATGGACATTAGGAGCACTAGATGAAAGATCTACCAAAGAAAGTCAAATAGGTCGTGGGAAAATTTCTCAAAAAAGCCAAAAAGTGGCTTCTCACCTGGGCTGCGGATATTGTGGAAAGGCAAATCATACTGAGAATGAGTGTTGGAGGAAAGGGTGAAAATGTTTGATTTGTGGGAGTAGCGATCACCAAATTAGTAGTTGCCCGATGAAGCAGCTCAGGGGGAATAGTGCTCAACCACTGGATGGAAGCAAAGCGAAACAAGTGAATGAAAGAGGGAATCGAACAAAAGTACCGGCAAAGGTATATGCCTTAGACAACCAACAAACTCCTGAGTCATCTGAATGTAAAAATTTCGAGGACGAAATTTCTTAAGGGCGAGAGAGTGTGAGAACCCAAAAATTTTCACATTTTCTAGGTATTATTTTATTTTTGCCTACATTTTTATACTTGCCTTTAAAATATTAAAGTTTCTATACATTTTTATAAGCAAGTACAGTTTTAAATCATTTTCTTAGTATAAGTTAGTGTACGTTAAATTTGGAACGCATTATAGACGTGGGACCCGCTAGTGCGATGAAATTTTGGTGATTAAGTGATTTTTGTGCTAAGTGTTATTACTGTACAAGGTGCTAGGAGACAATTAGAAGTTAGTTAGATAAATTACCATTGGTTGACAAAAGGATAGGATTGAAACCCTAAAGGACCATTTGTCACAAAACTATTGGAACTTGGACTTTGACCAACCTTTCTTACCTTTCTTAAAATCAATTTTGGCCAACATTTCTCTTCATTTTTTTGAGCTTGCTTGGCCGAAACTTTGAGTGAGAGAAAGGGGGAGAAACCATCATCTTATACTTCAAATTCTTGTCCAAATCTTAAGTTCCAACCGATTAAATCGTAAACTACTCCATAAAAGTGCTAGTTAGGGTAGTTTCCAAGGTGTTTGTGGAACTAATTTGGGAAGAAGAACTCTAAGCCACCATCTTTCTTGAGGACCCAAGGTACTTTGCTTGCAAAATCCCTCTTTGTTTCTAATAGTTGCCAATTAGTGGTTTAAAGTTGTAGTTTTGGTAGTTTTATGAGCATATTTCATAGTTTGAAGTAGTATTATGGAAATTTCAGTTTTTATGGTGATTTTTCTGCCCTCATGAGATGAGTAATGGTTGGCCATGGAATGATAGCTTTATATTGGGTGAAATGAAGCTTTGGTATGCTAGTTTAGGTTACCTAAAGAAATTTCAGCTTATGTGCACAAATCCCAACTTAGGGTTAGTAATCTGCCCTGATTTTGCACTGCATGTTCGTCCTTGAGAGAGACCGAATTAGCCCTTTCTCAAAACATACAAGTTGTAGTTAATTGAGTTAGCTAGCTACCTGTAAAATTTCAACTCAATTGGAGCACTGTAGCTTGTAAAACGACTGAAATACCCTTTATTGCCCATAAGACCTGTTTCGCGGACAGTTTTCGGTTTTCGTGGAGATTTCCATTTTTGACCCTGAAAATACATGTTTTAGCTTTGGAGGCCTTCATATGGAATGTAGGTATATGTCTGGGCTTTGAAACGCCATAAGATTCGTTTCAATCCGATAAGTGTAGTTTCAGTTGTGGTTGTTATGCCAAAAGGTGTTTTATCGCCTATGAGTTGTATGTGAAATTGTGGTTGAATTGGGATGAGATTTGGCGTTTGATTGTAGGATGGAAAGTGAAGAAATTAAGGGGAAATGCTGTCCGTTTATTTTCTTGAAGTTTGAGTGAGTAAAAGTGATAATGGAAATGTGATTTTATGATGTTTTGGACTTACTTTGCTTGGACATACTTATGTCCACTTTAATGGTGTTATTTGAGCTAGATTTCATTTGAACTTGTACATTTTTGCATGGTGAATGCGACAACCATTTTAAACATGATACTTAGATACAAATGTCAAGTTTTGGACTTCAAATGTTTACTCATTTTCTTTCCGAAACACAGAAGAGTTGTATAGGGTTTCTCGGCAGTAAAACCTAATTTTATCAAGCGAGGCTTTAGGTGTGAATTTAGGGTTTGTTTATCTTCCTTTTCATATGATTTTACTCAAAACACTTGTTATACGTTATTTCTTTGCATATGAGTTAGGTTAGGACCAAACGAAGAGCTTTACGAAAATTTGAAAACAACCGTCTTTTCTTATCTGGCCGTATATCCGGCCAACTCTTGGCCGGATAGCTGGCCGGATTGACAGGGGAAGAAGAAAAAAAAATTCGACTGCTCACGGCCTTGAACCCGGCCGGATTCTGACGTGGCACTGTTCATTCGTTTTCCGATGAAATTTTCTAAAAACCTTTTTGAGTATAGTTTTATGTTTGGTATGGAAAACCCTTACTTACTTATATCCTTTGATCTAAATGTACTCTTTTCACTTTAAAACTCATATTTATATATTGTACTAGTAAGTATTCGGATTTTCTTTGAAGTACTTAAATCTTTAATGGTTGAAGCATAATGTGTTCTTTTGATTATATTAGGGTTCCTTGGTGATTGAGGGTATCACCTGGAAGAATACTTTGGACATTCTTTTGTTTAAATAGGTGAGTGTTCTTTGTCTGTTATGTTTCCATTAACTATATGATTTGTTGTGGATATTTGATTAAATGATAAATATTTGTTAAAAATGAATTTTGCTAGGCGAGTGTGTACTTTATCGCGCTCGACCTAAATGAAATGTGAAATTTTCAATGTGTAAGTGATTAAATGTTAGTTGTGCATGAATGTAAGTCTTTTGGCTGAATTGAGCCCTTGCCCTTCGGTGCCGGTCGACTCGAGTCAGAAACGGATTCGGTCGGGCGATTTGGTGACCCTGGGTGAAAGTTTAGTATACTCGAGTATTACCACATTGTCCAATGGAGTCTGGCCAATGTCCAGAAGGGGTAAAGATGAAACGAATGAACGAGTGACAATGTCAATGAAGGGGTTTTCACTTGCAAAATGCATTTTCAAATGATTGGAGGAATAAGGAAATGAAAGGTGAATGAAAGAACGAAAGGCTCCATGTGAACACGTATCCTTTTAATGAATGTGTTATCATTGTTTTATATTGTTAATGTTTCCTGGATTACTTGTTATTACATGACTACTGTCCTTGTTTAAGTTGATTATGTGTCTGGAACCTCACTGAACTTTTAGCTCATTCCGTTAGTTTTATTTTCCTTAACAGGAGATACGAGCAAGGACAAGAGATCTGTACAGACTAGCCTAGTCTAGTTCTTTTGAATTTTTTGAATGGTTCTCGCCCTAGCGCTTGATAAGGGTTGGATGTATGAAAAATTGAGAACCTTTGTATATTTGAGTTATATCCCTTTTGAGATAGAAATGTATATGAGTAGATGTTTTACGTTTGGAATTATAGTTACACTTGTTCTGGTGGTCTTATTTTCATTTTTACTTGAGGTGTATGAGTGAGTCCCGGCAAGAGTTGCACAGGCGGTCCGTCGAACCCTTTGGTTCGCCTTAGGGGAAGGTAGGGCTGTCACAGGTGGTATCAGAGGCTGTTTCGCGTGGTCTCTGCGCGGAGTGAGCTTGGGCCAAGTGGTGAATAAGTGTGAAGGACTAAGTGCTCTTTTGAGCATAAGCTATGAATCATGAATTGTTATAGGTCTTAAATCGTTATCATGGTATTTGAGAACAATAGGTAGGTACGTCAGGTAGGAATCTCGATTGTAGATAATTTACTCTTGGGACTGGCCAACTCGAGATATGAATTATTTTATTTCAGATTCTTGTACCCGAGTACTCCAGAGTTAAGGGCGATACTATGTACTTGAGAATTTCATTCCGGGGAACATGAACAGGTTCGTGTTTGGCTAGAGTGGGTACAAGAGATCAACGGGCGCCTAGTTCGGATAGAAAGTGAAGTAAGAGACCGGACGGGGGTGATTTTAACTGAGTGTGGGACGACAAGTCGCGTTTTCTTTCGTTTTGCCCTTGCATTGTTCCTACATGTCTTTTGCCTGTGGTATGTTAATACCCACATGTATAGTACTTGCTACCTTTGACTATTTGTCTTAATTGAGATGTCTCTTTGTGTATATGGTATGTCTCCTTGTGTATTTGGTATGAGATATCTTGTTGTTTTAGTCAATTTACTTCGTTATATACTAAATCACCTTTTAAAAAAAAAAGAAAAGAGAGAGAAAAGGGTATGGAAGGGAGACGTAGTCGCGGACGTAGTCGTGGCCGTGGGACTAAGCGAGCTCAAGAACCGAGAGAAGAAAGAGAAACAGTGGCCGAGCAAGAACATGGACCGAAGGTTGAGGTCGGAGACCAAATGGCGACGGCAATACAACAAATGACAAATATTCTAGCGCGATTGGTAGATCAACAAGGTCAAATGCCAGTGAATCAACCCCAGAATCCTGAGATAAGAGAGGATAGGGCTCTTGAGAGGTTCCAAAAGTTTCTACCTCCGAAATTTCATGGAGGGCCTGATCCGGATATAGCTGAACAGTAGTTGGTGGCAATAATTTACATCTTCGCAGTTTTGAACCACACGGAGCAAAGACAAGTGAACTTTACTGTGTTTCAGTTCGAAGGACCGGCCCGAGTGTGGTGGAATGTAATTAGGGCCAAGTGGGAAAGAGAACAGACGGTATGGACATGGGCGAACTTTGTAAGGGAATTTAACGAGAAGTATCTCCCACCTATAGTCCAAGAAAGGAGAGAGGACAAGTTTATTGGGTTACGTCAGGGAACCCAGAGTGTGGCCGAATATGAGACTGAATTTACTAAACTATCCAAGTTTGCTTTTGAATTGGTGGCCACAGAGCGGAGAAGAGTGAGATGGTTCATACAAGGATTAAATCTGAAAATTCAGGAAGCTTTAGCGGCGGTTCTGGTCAATACTTTTATGGAAGCCCTTGAGAAAGCCCAAAGGATTGAGGATGCAAAGGCACAGGTAAAAGCCTTCCAAACACGGAAAAGGGATGCATCTGGTAGTATATCTGAGAAATCTGAGCGAAAAGCATAGCGCCTTCTTAAAGTACAAAAAGTGAACCCTTCACCCCGCCCACCATGGACATTAGGAGCACTAGATGAAAGATCTTACCAAAGAAGTCAGATAGGACATGATGAAATTTCTCAAGAAGGCCAAAAAGTGGCTTCTCACTTGGCCTGTGGATACTGTGGAAAGGCTAATCACACCGAGAATGATTGTTGGAGTAAAGGGCGAAAGTGTTTGATTTGTGGGAGTAGCAATCATCAAATTAGTACTTGCCCAATGAAGCAGCCACGAGAGAGTAGTGCTCAACAACTGGATGGAACCAAACCGAAACAAGTAAATGAAAGAGGGAATCGAACAAAAGTACCGGCAAAGGTATATGCCTTAGACAACCAACAAGCTCCGGAGTCATCTGAATGCTAAAAATGTTCGAGGACGAAATTTCTTAAGGGCGAGAGATGTGAGAACCCGAAAATTTTCACATTTTCTAGGCATTATTTTATTTTTGCCTACATTTTTATACTTGCCTTTAAAATATTAAAGTTTCTATGCATTTTTATAAGCAAGTACAATTTTAAATCATTTTCCTAGTATAAGTTAGTGTACGTTAAATTTGAAACGCATTATAGAAGTGGGACCCGTTAGTGTGATAAAATTTTGGTGATTACGTGATTTTTGTGCTAAGTATTATTATTTTATAAGGTGCTAGGAGACAATTAGAAGTATGCTAGATAAATTACCATTGGGAGACATAAGGATAGGATTGAAACCCTAAAGGACCATTTGTCACAAAACTATTGGAACTTGGACTTTTGACCAAGCTTATTTAACTTTACTAAAACAAAAATTTGACTAAAAATCAAGCCATTTTTCCCTTCTTATGGCCGAAAATTTGAGAGCAAGAGAGAGAGAAAAACCTTCATCTTTCACTCCAATTTCTTGTCCAAATCTTAAGTTCCAA
>NW_020862704.1:0-47109 GCF_003713205.1 Coffea eugenioides | reverse complement strand
AATTCACAGCTTTTCTAACGTCCTTAGCCTTAATGATCATATTTTGCTTCCTAGTGGTGGGTGTAGTGGGTGATTTGTCATGCATAACACTAGGGGTGCTCCCTTGACCCTTGGTTGATTGCTCACTTGTAGAAGTGGAGCTCTTGCCAGGGTCGGCCGTCTTTTGCTTTCGCTTCTGACGGTCTATGTCACACTCCCTTGCAAATTTAATTGGTCCTCATAAACTTGGACAGGTGTGAATGGTGTGAGGACCTTACGTTTGCCATCGTGCAAAAGTGTGTACTTATTTGCCCTTCCATCGAATGTGACGTGTTTGTCAAATTGCCAGGGTCTCCCCAAGATGACATGTGTAGCATGCATAGGCACTACGTCACATACGACTTCATCAGTGTAACTACCAATGGAGAAGGGAACGCGTACCTCGCCATCCTCACTTAGCCATTGGAGGCGGTAAGGATGTGGATGCCGAGTAGTTGGGAGCCCTAAACTCTTAATCATGAGCAAGCTTGCCACATTCGTGCAACTCCCACCATCGATGATGAGGCTACACACTTTGTCACCGATCTTACAACGAGTGTAAAATAGGTTCTCTCTTTGTAGTTGCTCGTCCTACTTGACTCGGGCGGTTAGCACTCGTCGTGCTACCAAGCAACCTACTTCCCCTTGGGTAGGCGAGCAAGCATCCGCAGCTGAATCATCTTCCAGGCAGTCCTCGTTGTTGACCAATTCGGGCACCTCCTCACAATCGTCATCATCGGACACGATCTCGCCATTGTGAGTGATTAACATGACCCGTTGGTTTGGACATTGAGACTAAATATGTCCAAACCCTTGGCATTTAAAACACTTTATGTCCCTACTCCTAGTCTTAGGAGTCTCATGTGGTGCCTTAGAGGTAGACCTGGATGCATCAAGAACTTTGTTAGGGGTAAAATTGGTGTTACGGGCAGAGGCATTACCTTGAATTTGGCTAGAAGAAGTTGGTGTAGCCGAATTTCTTGCTTTGTGGGTTGTTCGCCGTGGGAGGTTTCCCTTCTAGGAAGGCGAGTTGGAAGTTTGGTAGGTACGGGCCCCACGCCTTAATTTCTTCCCCTTCTCGGCCTTGATGGCAAGTTCAAGAAGGTCATGGATGTCCACATAATGTTGGAGCTCCAAGGCTTCCTGAAGGTCAGGATTGAGACCTCTAAGAAACCTGGCCATGGTCGCTTCACCATCCTCTTGAATGTTTGCCATCATGGCCATTTCGATCTCCTTGTAATAGTCCTCTACACTCATGTTGCCTTGAGTGAGGGTTTGCAGTTTGGAGTGGAGATCTCGATTGTAGTAGCTTGGAATGAATCGCTTACGCATCAATGCCTTGAGTTCTCGCCAAGTTCGGACGCGTGGTTCCCCATTCTCCTTCTATGGGTCCTTACTTGGTCCCACCAAACTAGTGCATAGTCGGTGAACTCAACGGTGGCAACTTTAACCTTTTGTTTCTCGCTATAGTCATACCAGTCGAAGACCATCTCGATACGGCTTTCCTATTCCAAGTAAGTTTCAGGGTCACTCTTGCCTTTGAACGCGGGAACTTGGATTTTAAGTCCCTTGAGTTCATTCTTAGACGTGTCCCTTCTAGGCTTCTCGGCACGTTCATCATCTTCACTTCCCGAGTAGTCTTCACTATTTGCTCCCCCGTTGTCTCGGTTACTCCGGTTGTGAGATCTAGAACGAGAACCTCGTGTGAGACTCTTGGAGAGTTCATCAAAGCGAGTGTGCAGTTCCTCCATTTATTGCTCACTAACTCGCCTGAGCTCGTTCTTCATGGCGGTGAACATCAAAGAGTAGTCAGTGGGTGGTCGTTGTTGCTCCATGCCTCTCTTGATGCCCTGCAAAAGGTTAGTAACAAGAAGAAATAGTGCAGATATATCCTCACTTCACTCCCTTAGTGTAGCACTCCCACTCGTGTTTATCACTCAATAACACTCTTAATGAACTTACCAGCACCTTTACCTGTCGGATTAGGTAGTTGAGAAATGTTGCTCGAGTCCAACAATTGTCACCAACTTATCCACAAGAGTATTCAAGAATGCAGGACACAATCGGGTTAGATTTTGAGATGGAGTGGACGGAATTTGAAGGGTTATTGGCGGCGGACAGACTTGGAAATAACGCTAAGAAAGGAAACCCTAGATTTCCTAAGATGTAGGAGAGGTTCCTAAAATGTAGGAGTGAAAGTAGGAGTGGTTCCCTAAAGCAAGGAGAGAAAATAGGAAAGTGTCCAAGTAAAACAAAGAGTTATCCAAGTATTTTACTTAGTTTCCTAAATTAATTTGGAAAACAAGTTGGTTTTGGAAACTCCTTAGGAAACCTCTCTTGAACAACCTTTAGAAACTTCCAAATTCCTCTCCAAAACAGATTTGGATTCTTTCCTTCCCTTAACCGAAATTTCCAGAATTTTTTCTCCTTCTTAAACCCTTTCCCAAGGTCGGCTAATTCCCTATAAAAACCCCTCTCTTCACAGCCGCACCTTTCTCCAAGAAATTTGGCCCCCTTCACACTTCAAGGAACAAACAATTCGGCTCCCCCCTCTCTTTGCAAGGCAAGGCAGCTTTGGTTCTTGTTTCAATAAAATGGCCTCCCAAGATAATGTGAGCAATGTCACCCAAGGATCCCCCCAACGGGCTGCTCAAGAAGCTCCCAAGAAATTTAGTCCTAAACCAAGAAAATCCCGTATGGATGCAAGAACGTACAAGAAACTTTTTATTCGAAGGGAGGTGCAAGTTTTCAAGAAACAAGATGGCCAAGAAATTCAAGAACCTCGAAGGGTGGTTCAAGTTATCAAGGCACAAGGTGATCAAGAATTGCAAAAAGAGGTAGGACAAAACTTTTGAACGCTTTCTTTGTGTAATTTCTGGTTTGGTTGGAGCAAAAGGTACAAACAGATTTGGCAATACAAATTTACTTCCTTGCTTGTCTTCTTTGCTTCTTGCCAACCGCATGCTTCCTCTTTCTTTTCTTTTTCCATTTCTGTTTTTTTTTTAACTTAACAACGAAAAGCAAAGGCCACTTGGCCGCAAGAAATAATTTTCAGATTCGGTCAGCCTCCTATTCTTTTTCACAAGCGACGCTCAAACATCAAGTGCTCGCAAGAATTCTCCAAGAAACTTTCAAGAGCTTCAAGGGTTTCAAGATTGATTTCAAGAAACTCAAGAAACCCTAGATCCTTGTAGGTTTCCTTCAAGATTCGCAAGGCCCAACAAGTTAACCCAAAATCAGCCTAGAAAATTAAGAAAGTAACTTGGATAGTTCATGAACTGGTTTGGACAGATTTGAAAAGATGAAACCCTAGCCGCCAAAACAAAACAAACCCTAGCCGTCGCCTACGTGTGTGTTGTTGCTTCGGCTTGGTCGACTTGGACAGATTCTTGGTGCAACAATTGACACAAGATATGGTCAGTTTTGTCAAGGCAACAACTACGCATGCACGGACAGATTTGACACAAACAAGGAGCAACACTTACTGGCAGAATTGAAGACAACTAGTGACGCGAACCAAAGACAATGTGCAGACAGATTTGACACAAACAAGGAGCAACACTTACGGGCAGAATGTTATGCAACAACGACTCAAACGCAAGTGACAAGTTGTGGACAGATTTGTCTACAACACGTCGCAACAACACTTGAACAGATTTTTTTTTTTTTGTAACGATGTGCGGCAAGAATAAAACTATATGAGCAAAATTTTTTTTTTTTTTTTTGTAAAACGAGGCAGCGGAAACAAGGAAGACTAAGACAAAAACTACGGATATAACGGAAGATACCTCCACCAAAGCTCTGAAGCCAACTGATACGTTTCTCGATCAACTTGTTTCGAGATACGTAGCACGTTTGCCCAAGGATCTAGCGAGGTTGTCCAACGCTTGGATTGCGGAACCTAGAATCAAACGGACGACACGATTTGATTAAAGGCGGTAGAACGATAACTCCAATGAAGGTGAATACTCCAGGGGAATAGGTCGGTAGAACAATCAAGGACAAGACGCAAGATTGCTCAACACCCTTGCCAAAGCAAGTGAAAGGCTCGAATTCTTTCTCGAGAAGAAGAATCGAAATAAGCTAAACTTTATTCATAAAACTTGTCGTTTAAAACCTTACAAAGTTAGCCTTTTTATAGGCTAAAGGTTACTAAAACCCCTAGAAACCCTAAGGGAAGCAATCGGCCATCTTGGTGTCAAGAGGGGCCGGCCCATGCTCTACTAAAGCGACTAAACTAACTCTAAGTAAATACTAAGGCTTAAAGCCTTACTCGGCCAACTCTCTTGGAGGCCCACTTGACTCTTCATGGGCTTGGATCATGGTGTAGATGATTTGGTTGTCTCCTTCCAAGCCTTCAATATCTCTATGGACTCCATGTTGGTCTTGGACAATGCGAACAAGGGCTTGGAGGGATTCTTTGAAGGGCTTGGCCCGTGCACGTGTGACTGGGCCCAATGGAACCCGGACTGGGTCATTACATGGGCTGAGGTCCATGCACACATCAGTCCAGTTCGGTTGGGGTCTTGGCAACTGATTCAAGAATTGAAACTCAAGATACGGAAGCCAATTTAGATTGGGAAACCAACAAGAGTTGGAAACTTGGAACCCAATCAAGATTAGGAAACCTGATTTTTCCTTGAGTTGAATGTCTCTCTTTCCTTTTTTTTTGTTTCGTTTCTTTTTTTTTTTTTGTCTTTTTCATTTCTTTCTTGATGCTTTTGTTCAAGATTTCGGCTCTTCCAAGGATACAAAGTTAGGTTTATGCCAACAATATCAAGAACAATTTGCAAGGTTACGCAAGCTTTCAAGAAAACCCTAGTTCTTGATTTTATTGTTTTAAAGAACTTTCAAAAATTCTTGTGGTCCAAAGAACTTCAAGATCTGGTTCAAGAGCTCAAGAACTTCCCATTATGTTGTGGTATCCAAGGTTTACAAGAAACAACCAAAACTCACAAATAGGCAAAACAGAATTTCAGCAATACTCAAAACGAAATTCCAGCAACTTGACACGAGAACAATACAAGGTACGTGACTCTTTTTGTTTGTTTTTTTTTTTTACACTAACAATCCCAAACACTAATATAACAGGCCCAACACGAAATTTGGACAGAAAACACACGACAATACAAACACAAATCTGAAAAATTAATTCCGACAGCAACACCAACAATATGCAAAATTTCGGACTTCACAAGGAAACCTTCCCACGATTTGACACAAAACCCTAATGACCTAGCAACGAAATTGATAGATAAAAACTGACTCAAAACAACAAAAACAAGGGATATAACGTGATACCTCTTACTAGCTCTGATTACCAACTGATACGAATGTCGCCAACTTGTGACGAAACCCGCAAGAGACAAGCGCACAAGATCTAGAGGGACGGAGCATGTTTGGAGTTGATGGAACCTTGACCCGTTAATCACGAGGACACCACAATCTTGTGTGATTCTAGATTGATAAGTCAACTTGAAGATCCTAGCGAATTAATCTAAGAACTTCAAGAAAAGCTTGCAAGAAGCCAATGAGAGGACTCTCAATTTTTGTATTAAGGAAAATCTGCCAAATAATACAAATGGTAGCCCTACTTATACTACTACTACTAAATGCTTGAAATCCAAAGAGAATTAGTGATGTGTGCACGGATTTGAGGCCAAATGATGAACAAGGGGTCCATAGGAACATTGAAGGCTTGGAAGTTGCTAATCTGGCCTTCGCTACTTGGGCCGGGCACTAGTAATGTTAGCCACTGGTTTCGTTAGTTGGATTGGTTATTATGATGTCATGTTTTAATTCATTAGTCTTGTTAATTAGTGAAGTTAAATAAGTCGGCCCAACTCATGTAAGTGTGGACCGAATTACTCTTGCTAGTGTTAGGAAGATGGGCCGCAAATCCTTGTCTCAAATGGATTAGACTCCTAGGTTTCTAGCTTTCATGTACGGTTGAGGGTAGATACTTTTGATAATAAAATTTCAGTTTTGTTTCTCTTTCATTATTGAGAGATTCGAATCCTTTTACTTGCTTTGGCAAGGTTCTTGAGCAATCTCGTGATTGTCCTTGATTGTTCATCCGACCTATCCACTTGAGTATTCACCTCGTTTGGAGTCGTCGTTCTACTGCCTTTAATCAAGTCGTGTCGTCCGTCTTGGTTTTGGGTTCCGCAAACCAAACGTTGGACAACCTCGCTAGATCCTTGGGCAAACGTGCTACGTGTCTCGAAACGCGTTGATCGATGAGCGTATTAGTTGGCTTCAGAGCATAGGTTGAGGTATCTTCCGTTATAGCCGTTGTCTTGTCTTTGTTGTCGTCTAGAAATTCTTTGTTTCCGCTGCCTTGTCGTAAAAAAAAAAAAATTCTATCCGTTTAGTTGTTTATTGTTCTCGCATAGTAATCTGTCTGTAGTCGTTGCTTCTTCATTATCGTGAGTTTTCTCATTCTGCCCGCGTGTTTTGTGTCTTGTTATCCAAAGTATTCTGTCCATTCATGTGCTGTTGTTGTTGTTGTTTACAATCTGTCAGTGTTCAACAAGGCAACAAAAGAAAAGATAGCGGCGGCAGCTAGGGTTTCTTGCTCTATTGCCTTGTCTTGAGTCGCAAATCTATCCAAGTTTATTCGTTGGTCATCCAAGTTGTTTTGCTTGGTTTTCAAATCTGATTTTTGGTAAAAACTTGTTGGTGTTTGTGAATCTTGAAGAGAACCTACAAGAATCTAGGGTTTCTTGAATTTCTTGATCACCTTCTTGAAGTTCTTGATAACTTGCTTGGGAGTTCATGAAGGATCTTGAGGATCTTGAAGGTTTCTTGTGTGTTTGATTAGCCGAAACAAATCTGGAATATTATTCCATTCGGCCAAGCTTGTGTTGTGTTTGTTCATTATAGTAAAAAAAAAAAAGAAAAAAAAATTTGGGGAGTACTGTTCACATTGGTACTGTTCATCGTACTGTAGAAGTACTGTTCATTCGAAAAAAAAAAGAGAGAGAGGAAAAGAAGAATCAGTTGGCAAGAAAAGGGGTTTTCCAAAGGTTGTTACAAGAAGGAAAGGGGTTTTCCAAAAGGTTTCCTAAACTAATCAGATTTGCGCAAACCTTCTTGGATAGAATTTGGAAGTTACTAAAAGTTGTTTCAACAAAAGGTTTTCTAAAGGTTTCCAAAAACTAACTTGTTCCAAAATCAATTAGGAAACTAAGTGGACAGCTTGGGTACTTTTTCTAATTCCACTTGGACAAGCTCCTACATTTTAGAAACTAGGGTTTCGTTGGCTTCCTTTTCACACTAGTGCTAGTTTCCATTTCTGTCCGCCACTAGAAAGCTTCCAAACCGTGCATCCTTGTTCCATTTTGCATCCCATTTGTGGCTTGTTTTCTTGGTTACTCTTGTGGAAAGTTTGGGGAACAATTTTTGGATTTTTCCGCGGCATTTCTCAACTACTCAAACCGGCAAGGTAAGGAATTTTGGTAAACTTATTTGAGTGCTTTGAGTGATACACGAGTGATGAGCACATACACATGAGCTTGTGTGTCATGAGGAATCTCTTTTTCTTTGCTAACCATTTTGGCAGATCACGTAATCATGCCTAGTGGAGTTGCCTCTTACTCATATAACCAAGAATTCTTGGAGAATGAGCCTCTCAAGAGGAAGGGTTCCAATCCCAAGCACTCTAGTTCCATGGAATCTTGTTTACAACATGAGTTTCGTTCACTCCGGGAGGAGATGGAATGTTACCATGCTTCGTGTGTATATGAAAGGTATAAACGAAATTGTGATGAGTATGAGAAGGAACAAAGAAGTTTGTGCAGAGCATCTAAATCGAGGTCAACCTCAAGAAAATGAGATTCATCTAAGAAGTACCTTGACAATCAAGACAAGGAGTTCGAGAATTCTTGAAATGAGTCCAAGCTTCGTGAATTAAAGGATGAATATCGAAGTCGGACTAAAGAATTAGTTGATTCTATGATGGACAGACTTAGCCAAGTGCTGGATTCCCACTTGGAGCAATTTAATCATGTGTCAACCGGTGGTAATAAAGGGAAAATTCATCCTAGTCCCTCGTTGATTGAAGAGCCATATATGAACGAGTTGCAGCCGAGCCATGAACATGAGCTAGACAATGAAAATCAAACCTCATGTACAATTAATGAGCAATGGCCCGAGAAGGAAGGAGTGGGAAAAGGCAAGAATAATTTGGCCTTATTGACGAGTAAAGAGGAGGAGTTGGCCATGTTTGCAAAAGTTGAAAGTGTGGACGTTTTGTTTGCTAACAAGCTAACATGTGTTTTGTTTAGTACCTCTTCTTTTGTGCAGATTAAACAAAGTCAAGTAGAGTTGGTCATGACATGTTCCATTCCCAAGTCACTTGGACACTTTGCGAGTTTTCATGGAGTTTGTCTTTTAGGAGCTAAATCTCTTTGGTCTCAATTCATGGAACCATGTCAACTCAAATTGATTCGAGCTCATCTTAAAGGGGGAATTCCAGATTTCACTTCTTGTTCTTTACCTATGGGTCATTTATCATTTTTGGCTTATTTTGAGCATGTTACCCATCCTAAATCTTGTCGTTCCTATGTAGATTTTGATGAGAAGTGTAGAGAACCCGCACTAGAGTCTCAAGTTAAATCAAGTGGTGGAAGGCACGTTTTCACATTTAAATCTTGTTCTACATCTTCTTACCATTTAGCTAATGATGTGCCATTGCTTCTTTATCCAATTTCTGGTTCGAAACAAGCTGAAACTTATTTCATTTTTGTAGGTAGTAAAGCTGTCCGAAAATTTTCAGCTTTGACCAAAGAGTTGCAACCTGATTTCATGCTTGTTCCAGCTGCATGTTGCGAAGAAGGGCCGATGATGTGTGCACGAGTCTCGGCCCACGCAATGACCCAGTCCGAGTTCCATTGGGCCCAGTCACACGTGCACGGGCCAAGCTCTTCAAAGAATCACTCCAAGCCCTGGTTCGAGTCGTCCAAGACCAACATGGAGTTCACAAAGATATTGAGGGCTTAGAGAGAGACAATCAAGCCATTTGCACCATGATCCAAGCCCACGAAGACTCAAGTGGGCCTTCAAGAGGACCGGCCCTATAGGGCCTTAGCCTTAGTATTTGATAGATTGGATTAATTTGTCTTCATAGCTCATTGGGCCGGCCCATCTTGGACACCAAGATGGCCGAACTCTTTGCCATTGTTTCCTTAGGTTTTCTTAGTCACTTTAGCCTATAAATAGGCTTGCTTTGTAAGGTTTTAGAGTAGTCGTTTTATTAATAAAATTGGTTTAATTCGTTCCTTCTTCTAAGAAGAGAGTTCGAGCACTTTAACTTGCTTTGGCAAGGGTTATTGAGCAATCTTGCATCCTGTCCTCGATTGTTCATCCGACCTATTCCCCTGGAGTATTCACCTTCATCGGAGTGTCGTCTACCACCTAAATCAAATCGTGTTGTCTGTTTGATTCTAGGTCCCGCAATCCAAGCGTTGGACAACCTCGCTAGATCCTTGGGCAAACGTGCTACGTGTCTCGAAACAAGTTGATCGAGGAACGTATCAGTTGGCTTCAGAGCTTTGGTGGAGGTATCTTCCGTTATATCCGTAGTTTTGTCTTAGTTTTCCTTATTTCCGCTGCACTTGTCTCAAAAAAAAAATTCTGGTCATTGTTTGTTGTTGAAGTCGAGTCCAAATCTGTCCGTTTGTGCCGTATTAACAAAAAAAAAAAAAATCTGTTCATTAGCTTTGTTGTTGTGTTGTGCCGTTTTCTTTCTTTTGTTGTCAAAAATTCTGGTCGTGTAGTTGCGTTTGGTTGCATCAATTCTGGTCGGTATTGTGTTCACCAAATCTGTTCGACACTTGTTGTTTGAGTCGTTTGTTCCTTCAATTCTGCCGCGGTTGTGTTGTCATGATTTGATGTCCAATTCTGTCCAAAGTGGTCGTTATTGTTGCTAGCCTAATCTGACCAGGTTTTGTACTTTTAATTGCATTAATTCTGCCAGCCTTGGGTCATAGCCGAATCTGCAAAAAAAAAAAAAAGGCTAGGGTTTCCCAATTTCGCGGCTAGGGTTTTTCTTTGTTGTCAAATCTGCCCAAGTAGTTATTGTTATCCAAGTTGTGTGCTTAGCTGGCCTAAACTGATTTGGGATACAAAAACTTGTTGGGTTGGTGAATCTTGAAGAAAATCTACAAGGTTTCTATGGTTCTTGAAGTTCTTGACCGCTATCTTGAAATTCTTGAAAGTCTTGGAGAACCTTGTTAGTTTGAGGAAGTTGGGTGGTGCATTCTTGCGTGTTGAGGACTGACCTTATTTCTGGGATTTTTACTCATTCGGACAAGAACTTGTGTTGTCTTTAAGTCAAAAAAAAAAAATAGAAACGCAAGAGAAAAGAGAAAAAAAAAAAATTCCGACAACAAGAAACAAAGAAGGAAGCCGTATCATTATTGTCAAACCTGTCTTGTTACTTCTTGTTCCAACCCAAACCAGAAAATTACAGCAAGAGAAAAGAAAAGAATTCAAAAGTTTTGGCCAACCTCTTCTTGGAAATCTTGATCACCTTGGATCTTGATCACTTGTGTCACCTTTTGGGTTTCTTGAGGGTCTTGATTATCTTGGGGTTTGAAGACTTGCACTTCCCTTCGTATAAAGAGTTTTTTGTAAGATCTTGCATCCATACGAGGCTTCCTTGGTTTTTGGAGTGAATTTCTTGGGAGATTCTTGAGTAACAATACTTGCTTTACCTTGGGAGTCCATTGGAGCCGAATTGCTTGAGCAACAAGAACCAAACCTGTCTTGTAGGAGAGAGGGCCGAATTGCTTGTTTCTTGGAATAGAGGGAGAGCCGAATTGCTTGGGCAAGTTGCGGCTGTGAGAGAGGGAGTTTTATAGGAAGGTTAGCCAACTTAGGGAAGGATTTGAGAAGGCAGAAATCTGGAAATTTTTGAAGGCCAATTCGGTTGAAAACCGAGCTACCAAATCCGGCTTGTGTAGTTGTGAAGTGTGCGGCTGTGAGAAGGGGATTTTAGGGCAAGACTAACCGACCTTGGGTTGGGTTTAAGAGGTGAATTTCTGGAAATTTGCGGGTAAGAGAGAGGAGGAACCGAATCTGTTGTGGAGAAGGATTAGGAATTTGGTTAAGAAAGATCTTCAAGGGAGTTTCCAACTCTAACTTGTTTCCCATTTTTGGTTTAGGAGACTAAGCAAACAAACTTGGATAACTCTTGGACACTTCTCTATAGTTTCTCCTCCATTTTAGGATATTCTCCTATATTCTCTCATCCACTTTAGGAAACCACTCCTACATCTTAGGATTCTTGGAGTTTCCTTTCTTGACATTAATTCCAGATGTTTCGTCTTCTCCCTCCTCTTCATCCTCAGGTTCATCAACAACAACAGAATTCATTAAAATAAGAGGATTTTCTTTCTTATTTTCATCAGAAAATTCAGTTGAATCTGGGGATTCATATTCTGATTCAGATACAGCAGATTCTGAAATATCGGAAGAGCCTGATTCTGAAATATCTGAAAAGCCTTCTTCGTCATTGTCAGATATTTGAGACTGATTTGAATTGTTGTCAGCTTTAGAGGTAGTAAGGCAGGGAATTGAATCTTGATGAAGATCCTCTAACATAGAGGATAAAGGATTTTCATAGATTCTAGTAGATTCAACCGCCTTTTTTTCCTGGTGAACAGAAAAAGTAGGGTTAGATTGTACTGTATACATTAAAGAAGTCTCTGGTACAACCTTTTTTGCTTTTCTCTGTCTTTCTTCTTCTTGCTTCTTTTGTTCAGCCTCCGCATTTTGATTTTCTTTTTCTTTCTTTGCCTGAGCTTTTTTGTTCCTGCGATATTCACGAAGAACTTTGGCAATATCCCAAGGCTGTGTTGAAACTGGTTGTGGCTGATCTGGGAAAAAGACTGAATGATTAGGAGTAGTAACATTTCCAAAATAAAAAGGGGTAGGCCAATTCCTTAAAGGAATGGCTCCAAACCCTGAGCTTACCTGTGGAGGAGGTTCTGCTGGCCCAACATCATATTTTGGAACTTCACCTGTGGTTTTTAAAGTAGCAATTTGTTTTTGAAGAAACGCAGTTTCTTTTTCTTGGTTTAAAACAAAATTTGCTAAAGAAGATGCATTCAAAGGTGAATCAAATTTGATGCTGGCAAGCCTTCGTTCAAGTACACTAATCATTTTTTATACTTCTTCCTTTTGGGAATTTACTGAAGTATCCAAATGATTAACGGAAGTACCAAGAGTACTTACCTGTTGAGATACCTCTGAGACATTTTGGTGAATAGAGGTAAGAGCTGAATTTTGTACCAAAGAGTTTTCTGTCTGCCAGTTGAGAATTTCATAAGAAATATCTGTGGTAGCAGATTCTCCAGTTGGTAGGACAATAGGAGCAGCATTTTGGATCTTTGGGGTATGTTTAGAACCATTTTTCACAAATGAATCCAACGGTGGGAAATCAGCTTCTTGAAACATGAAACATGGAATAGGTTGAGAACCGATTTCTGGAGACTGGGGTAGTAGTTTATTTATTGGCTTAGTTTCCTTCTGAAGCTTCTTCGTTTGGTTCCTTGCTTCCTTTTCGAGAATGGCTAGACATTTTTGATAGTAAGGATGCAAGATTTTCTCTTGTTTGGGTGCCTGATAAACCCATGAAGAAGGAATCTGGTATCCATCAAAACTACTACGAGCTGCCTGGAAACTGTCTGCATCAGGATCTTGTGGCTTTGGACCGGGCTTGCAAGGTCGAGGTTCAAAGGGTTGTGGGTCAACCGGTTTGGATCTCTTCTTAAAAGAAATCTCAGAAGCATCTAGCTCTAGTTGTTCTGCCCAATAACACTCCTCACACCTTGTACAAGTATCAAAATAAATATGGCCTGATATAGGATCCTGAAAATGGTAAATTGCTTCTCCATTATCATTAAAATGATTAATAATATCTTGGAGAAAACCTTTTTGGTGATTTTCATCATAACATCCCAATGCCTTGCTTTCCTCAGTTGGTAGTTCCATTGGAATCTCTGCAAGTAAAATAGAAGGAAGTGTTTTTAAAGAAGATTTTAAATGAGAATGATCAAAAGAGATAGAAGTTCTCCCTTCAATTGTCTTTGTGATGTTTGAGTTGGATGACTCAAGAGTTTTATTGGCCTGGGTGTGTAGATTTTCATAATCAGTAATCCAACTATTGGGTAATAATTGAATTAGATCTGATGTAGAAATCTGTCTTGGAACATGTGTGCAGGATGTCGAATTCTTTTCATCAACTTGAATTAAAAGAGCATCTTCACTTCCAAGAACTTTAAGATCAAGAGCATGATTCTGAACTCTATATACCATCTGGTAATGGAGAGTTGCTGCAATTGCATCGTGGACCTGATCTACACCAACAATTTGAACCTGTACTTTGAGAGCATCAAGAAGATGAGGATCTGCCAAAGACATGTTAAAATTTGGGAAGAGGGTGACAAACACAGTTCCAGCATTTAGTGTTGTTTCAACCGTTGCAATACAAGCATGCTGGTATTGCGTAAATCTGGTGTCTAAGATAACTTGGCTCTTTGAAGGTATTCCCGAACATACAACAGCCTCTCTCCTCTGGGCTTTCAAAAGTTCAAGGGACTGTTATCACAAGAGCAAATTATAACAAAGCTATGATATTCTAAGCAACACGCAGCTATGAGGATTTCTCGGCCTTCCTTTGGGAGAAAACTAAAAACTTTAGCCTGTCATATGGATAAACAAACTGGAAATTTATTGATAGATTTTGGTACAAGACTCGATGCTCCTTTCGACTGATATGGCTCATCTATTTATAGATTACAAAGTGACTCTTGAGATGTCCAAAGGGACAAATAACCTTTTTCCAAACTAAAGGACAACTTGACTCTTGAAACCTTGAAAGGACAACTCTTTACAAACTTCAAAGGGTAAATGACTCTTAAAAACTTGAAAAGACAAATGACTCTTTGACAACAGTAACTTGGCCTTTCGTGAAGGATGAAGCTTATTTAAAAAGTAGTGGTAAACCAAGTGGCAAACATGTGGGATCCTGGGGCCTTGTGGGTCCTTATGTTTTCAGATTGTCCAGTCTTCATCAGGGGTATCAGAAGGTGTAGAGTCTGGATCAGTGATGTTCATTTGTTCAATCCAATCATCATGGCTCCTTTTATTTTCAATGCTTTTCCATTCTGGGCGGTATTTATGGAGTGATCTTTGTGTACTGGAAGATCTTGGGTCCTGAGTGAAATTGTCAGGCATCTGAGAATCTTGAAATTCTGATGAATTCATTCTATCAGTCCACTGTTTTTTAGCCTTTCGGATCTGGGTCCAATAAGGATGAGAATTTTGGTAATTCCATGATCCATAGGGTCCTGGCCAAATTTCAAGAGGAATGCATCTGTTTTCCTGAAATATATATCTTTGAGCTTCTCCATATTCAACTTCTTGGTCTAAAATAGTATGAGATAATTCCCTATAAATAACTGCATTGGATAGGGCTTGGATTTGGTTATTTATGAGATGACAGGGTCGATGAAAATGGAAAAGAATATGATTTGTATTGGAAGCAAACAGACTTTTCCAATTGGGTAAAGGCTTAAACCATTGAAAAAATTGTTTAAGATTTTGAGCCAATGGTCTATTAAAGAATGGACTATGAAATTCCATTAAAATATGATATTGATGACACAAGCACCAAAAATACCATAATAGTTCTTTTGGAAATTCAGTAGGATTGGCAATGAAAATCTGGCAGAAAGGGTATTCAGGATTTGTACCAAAGGGACTGAGTATTGATCCACCATATGAGCGGAAAAGTTCAAGCTCATATTGGTTTCTAATTCTTTCAATATTTTCTTTTTTCCATGGGTACGGTATTTCATGGATTTCTGGAGGATGGTCTTGGACCGGGGTGAACATGAAACAAGGTAAGACCTTTTGTGGTAAGTCTTGTTGAGGCAAAGGTTCTTTCCTAGAAAAGAAGTCAGCAACAATATTAGTTATCCCTTTAATGTGTTTAACATCAAAGGAGTATTGGGAAAACCATGCTGCCCAACGGAGGAGTTGTGGGTGTGGGATGGTCTTTTGCTTAAAATGCAGCATTTTGGGAAATGATCCCATATCCATTTCAACTAAGAAATGTTGAGAAATGAGGAAGAAAGAGAATTTCTTTATTCCATTCCTTACCGCTAGTATTTCCTCGAAAGTGGAATGATAGTGTTGTTCAGAAGCTTTGAATTTTCCACTAGCAAAACCACAACAATGCCTTTTCCCATTAGTAAGATCTTCTTCCAGCAAAATAGCTCCCCAGTATTTATCACTGGCGTCTGTCTGTAAAATCTTTTTCCCTGTAAAATAGGAAGACCCAAGAGGGTTTCTTTCAACTTCTGGACTGCTTTTGTTTGGGACATTCCCCAAGGTGGGGGATCTTTCTTGAGCATTTTAGTCAAAGGACTAATATGCTTTGAAGCTTTGGGAATAAATTCCCTTACATAGTTGACAACACCAAGGAATTGTTGTACCTGTTGTTTTGTCAAATTTTCTTCTGGAAAATCTTTGACAGATTGTCCAACATGTTGCTCAGGTGTACAAGTTCCATTTGAAATTTTCATTCCTAAAAATGAAATTTCTTTTGTCACCATATTGCTTTATAAGATCATGAAATTGGTTAAGCAATCTGATATGTTCATCCAAAGAATGGCTGAAAAGAAGAATGTCATCAATATAAATGAGTGCTGTATGCAAGATAGGCTGAAAAATCTTTATCATCGCTTTTTGAAAAAGTGATGGTGCCGTCTTGAGACCAAAGGGCATCACCTTCCATTGATAATGATGATTTGGAATACAAAAACCAGTTTTATGCCTATCCTCAGGATAATAAATTCCTAATTGCCAAAATTCAGATTTCAAATCAAATTTTGAAAACCATTTTGCTTTCGCAATTTGAGAGAAAATTGTAAATCTGTTTGGAATAGGAAATTTATCATCAAGTAGGAAAATGTTCAAGGGTTGATAATTAATTACCAACCTCATTTTCCCTCTTACCTGTTCTGATCTCTTATTGACATAGAAAGCTTGACATGCCCATTGAGAATCAGAGACTTCAATTAAACCATGTTGCAGGAGTTCTTGGCATTCTTGTTCAGCAAGTTTAGAATCTTCAGGATTCATTCCAGAATGACTTGCTTTTGTGGGATTTATATCTTCATTCTTTTTTAAAGGAAGATGGCTATAAAAATCAGAATTTCCCACAATGGATGATCACACTTTTGTAAAAACTCCTGATGGTTAGAAGCACAAGACTCCTTGATAATTTTCTATTGAAATTTCTTGAGTCAGTCTTCTAAAGAAGTAGAGGTTTCATCCTTTATTAGATAAAGATTAGGAATTTCTATAAAAGATTTAAAAAACCTTTTGGATCTTATCCCTCTGGCTGTAATGAAAAATTTGTTTTCTCTGTAGACATCAAAGCCAAGTAAAAGATCTTTTCCGGAATCAAGATTGGCTCCTAAGAATTGGGTAGTGATAACACAATCTGGAAGGATTTTGAGAGAAATGGGATTTTTTGTGATATAATCTGTATAAAAAGATTTCCCATCAGCTCCAGCAAATAGGAGATCCAAAAATGGTCTGGTAAAACATCTTTTTTCATAATGGATAAAGAAGCACCAGTATAAAAAAATGCAATTAATGGAATAGGCGTAGAATACTTGTCCATAAGAAGATGAACAAGTGCCTAGGATATATGGGCTTTTTCCCAGTTTCCTTAGGTCTTGCCATAAGAATTTCTGGTTCCTGTAAAGCCAAAAGAATTTCTGTTTCCTTAGGTAATGGCACGATTTCACTACGATTATCGGATGAGGGTGAAAGACCCACCGTTTCGAAGCTAAGAAACAGGGCTACAACAATGTAGAAGGTCACTCAGTCCAATTCCTAGCAAAACTAGGTCAAATATGCAAAATACCAAACCAGAACCTTAATTGCAGGTTTACAAATTACACTATGCTGTAATTAGTCCAACTCAGTCTATACAAGTCCAAATTCATTGATTCCAAAGGCATGCGGTAGCTAAGACATCAAGATACATTTCATCAGAAGACCTCAACAACCAAATCCAAAGCAATTCCAGCCAAAACCACCAATTACAGACGCAGTTCTTACATCCTGAAACCCAGAACAGCAATAGTAATTTCGACTTTTCTCACTCCACACAACTCCGATTGACCTAAAATTTTACAGGCACCTCACACACATCAATACCTAAACCTTTCATGTTTTAAGTAATGGCCAATTCGGCCTCTATCTAGGACCTAAAATTTCGGACAGAATGCCCCCCTCAAGAACCCTAGTTTTCTGAAATTTCTTCCAAACCAGAAATTGGTTGCAAATACCAATCATGTACACCTACTAGAGTCATTAACCATCATTTCCAACCATCATAGATAGCCACAACATCATGATCACATTAAACCAGAAAAATCACCAATAAATTGAAAACTTCATCAATTCATCCAAAAGCAAGAAATAAACCACAAAATTCATCCCTTTAGCTACCACTAGGCACAAGTTAAGCTTCATTAAGTGTAGGAGAAAGTTCAATCACCACTCACCTAGTAAACAAGAGAGGGAGAGTTGTAGGACACCTTAGCTCCTCCAAACACTTCACCAAACAAACCACTAAGACCTAGTGAAAGGGTTTTATGGAGTAGAAACAAGTTTAGGTGATTGCTTTGGATGATTTGCACTAGATGGATGCCAAGATTTTGAAGAGTTTCTTCCTTCCTAAGCTCAAGGTGGCCGGCCAAGAAGATGAAGACAAGAGTGAATTTTTTTGTGATTTTTGGAGATATTTAACCACATGGTCAAAAGGTCAAAAAAAATGAATAGTAAGTCATAAAGGTACAACCAATCCCAACATGACAAGTGTCACTTCATTAATGCATTCCTATCCTTCTTTTTTCCTCTCACATCAATCACTTCACATCCTCTACTTATCTCTTAACACCCGATAAATTTCAACCAGTATCCGAAACCTAACCTAATTGGCCGAATTTTTCCGAACTTTTCGCACTAGTGGGTCCCACGTCCGATATATATCCTTAATTTTTCAAAAACTCTCCAATACTAGAAAAATCATCTAAAAACATAATTACTCATAAAATTCACCAGGAAAATTTTTCCTAAGCCAGAAAATGCAGAAAACATGTCTTCAAAGGGGAAAAACCCTAGGAAAATTATTAAGGAATTTACGGGTTCTCACACTCTCTCCCCCTTAAAAGAATTTCGCCCTCGAAATTCCTTATCATTGGCTACTCCGGGATACAAGAATTTTAATACTTCCTTCTCCTGATTAAATTGAGCATCATACTTAGCTAACAAATCTGTACCCCCTTCACTGGCCAGGTTCAGTAAATTCTTACCTTCCACGTCCTCTAATGGGTCAAAGACTTGTTGTTGTTCTAAGGAGTACACCCGAGAGGACACTTTCGATCCATCCTTGTCCCCCTTTGACTGGGCAGGGTTGGTCGTAGTTGGTGGCAGAGTCCCTTGCCGCTCGCGCAGGCGAGCTGGACAGTTAGCAATTTGATGTTCGGCACTCCCACAGAGCAAGCATTTTCCTCCTTTCTTCCAGCAATTGTCCTCCGAGTGGTTTAGTTTTCCGCAATACCCGCAGGGTCCGCGTGCTATAGAAGCCGAGCCTCCTCTTGACGGGCTCTCTTGTGACACTCCCGGCATCCTTACTCCTCCCGTTCCCCGCCCAAACTTGGGAGGGGTACTTTCATCCCCCTGCCCCGAACTACTTCCAGGAAATCCTCTCTTTTTCGCCTGGAAGTTTTTCACCTGGAGCCTAGCATTCTCTACTCGTTGTGCCTTCTCCACTGCTTCGCTGAAGGCGTTAATTTGGGCTGCCGCGAGGTCCTTCTGGATTTCTACGTTCAGGCCCTGGACAAATCGCCGTATTCTTCGTTGCTCGGTCATGATGAGTTCGGGCGCAAATTTGGATAGGCGGGTGAATTGGCTCTCATATTCCGCCACAGTTTGAGCTCCTTGGAGGAGTCGAATGAACTCGTCTTCCTTCCTCTCCTGAACTAGAGGAGGGAAAAACTTCGCATTGAACTCTCTGATGAAGTTCACCCAAGTCCTAGGTATCTGTTCTCGTTCCCACTTCGGCCGAATTACGTTCCACCAGGAACGGGCTGCCCCCTCAAGCTGGAACACGGCAAAAGTCACCTGCCGTTCGTCAGGGTAGTGTAAGGCTGCAAATATATCCACCATCTTTTCAAGCCATCTTTCGGCGACGTCTGGGTCGGGTCCCCCAACAAACTTTGGCGGAGCGAACTTTTGGAATCGTTCGAGAGCTCTGTCTTCACTCTCGATATGGTTACCAGGGTTTCCAGGGTTAGGGTTTGGGTTTTGGCCCTGTTGCTGCACCACTTGTGCCAGCAAGTCTGTCATTTGCTGCATAGCAGCAGCGATTTGCACATTAGGGTTTACGTGCAGTTCCAGATTGGGTCCAGTAGAGGTTTCCCCCGTACCCCTAACCGGTGTGGGTTGTCTAGTTCTGCGCCCACGTCCCCGACCACTCCGTGTACCTTTCATGAGTTTTATTTGGTCTAGGCAATAATACTAAACCAAAATAAGCACGATGCATGTGAGTAACACTCAAAACTTTTATAGTAACACACATTTATACATTCCAAACAAGATCAAAACATATATATACAAGCCGGTCAAAATTAAGCCACACACATATATACAGCCAGTTAAGTCAGGTACAAACATAAACGATCCACCGAGGAATGGCCTTTCTAGTTCACCAAATCCTTTCTAACCTAGGTCCTCATATCTTTCGTATCCGGGCGCAAGAATCCCATCTAAGATAATTCACAACTCGAGCCGGCCGGTCCCAAGAGTAAACCATCTTTATTAAAGATTCCTACCCGACATACATACCTAGCTTCCTCGAGTCCCATGATAATGATTCGTACACTTATCACATGCCCGGTTCATAACTTATGCTCAAACGAGCACTTAGACATATTCATGAAATTAGGACCACAACACCACTTGGCCCAGTCTCACTCCGCGCAGAGACCACGCGAAGTGGCTCTGATACCACTTGTAACAGTTCTCAGGGTCACATTACAGGGTACCTATCAGCTTGCCACCCGCACGCGGGCATCCCCTACGGAGAGTTTCGCTTCGTGACTCTTCACGAACGAGAGGCTCGGGGCTTTTCCAGACGAAGGACTTAAGGTCCCAACTGTCGGCATATGGCTCTGATACCACTTGTAACAGTTCTCAGGGTCACATTACAGGGTACCTATCAGCTTGCCACCCGCACGCGGGCATCCCTACGGAGAGTTTCGCTTCGTGACTCTTCACGAACGAGAGGCTCGGGACTTTTCCAGACGAAGGACTTAAGGTCCCAACTGTCGGCATATGGCTCTGATACCACTTGTAACAGCCCCACTTTCCCCTAATGCGAACCAAAGGGGTTAGCGGACTGCCTGCCCAACTCTCGCCAGGACTACGGATCAGTTCACGTCGATCTAATACATTTCGGAACATACTCACGCGCGT
This sequence comes from Coffea eugenioides, assembly GCF_003713205.1. Taxonomy (NCBI): domain Eukaryota; kingdom Viridiplantae; phylum Streptophyta; class Magnoliopsida; order Gentianales; family Rubiaceae; genus Coffea; species Coffea eugenioides. Next base: position 26,523 of record NW_020862704.1, on the reverse strand, counting down.
AAACAAGTCAAAATCACAAAATAAAAAAAAACGAAAATCGAAGCCGATGATGAACAGTACCGGCCACGTCAGAATCCAGATACTAGGCCGAGAGTAGCCAAAATTTTTCTTTTGCCGTTTGAAATACGAGTTGATCCGAAATTCAACCAAATATCAACCAAACATACATACATTGAAATGTAACATTTACAAGCCAAAGCGGCATATCAAAAACCATTCATTACGAATATACATGTTCGGTTTGCCAATCAAAAGAAAGTGAACCCAATACACGTTAGGGTTTCATTCAAAGAGCTATCCAAAAGATACATTTACATGAGCTCAACTTGACAACCAACAAGTATAACCTTTCCAAAAGTGGTCATTTTCCTGTAAGGAAAACAAATGGAATGGAATGAGCTTAAGCCCAGTGAGTTACTACCACATAAGCAACAAAGATCACATAAGCATAATCGTTCATTTCAAGTACACAATTAAGAAGTAAAACAAGTCGGTAAAAGGATACGGACGGCTCTCAAGAGCCCATTTCCACGCTTACATTCTTGATCCAATCTCATTGACTCTCCGTCAACGTTTATGAGTACCAACCGTAGAACCCACTTCACTCCCATCCCTTCCACCAAACATACCCCAACCGGGCCCGCACTCCAATCAGTAGCTTTTGGTAATACTCAAGTTTACCGGAATCAAGAGTCTCATTACTACAAGATTCCCCAGTACAGTCCCCGTGGCATGTCAATTTTCACGACCAAGCCCCCGCCGGCTCGATTCAATTGACTACCAACGGGGTTGAGCTCAGTAGTACAGTAAGGCCGTTGGATACTCGTCCAAACGACACCAAATCAGTTTTTCATGAAGTGAATTCAATATCTCATATAGCAAGTGCAGTATATCAGTGAAGCGGTAAACAGTCATTAACGGTATCACAAGGGGTGAGGGCGGTCAAGTACACCCTCACCTCAATCAATTCCAATAGCCAAATAAGCCTTCAAGGCATCAAAATCACATATAGCAAAGCCACATTGTAACATTCAAGTGAGTAACATTCAAGTGAGTAGTATACTCACCAATCAAGTAAGTGTTGTTTCATGCACGTCCGTCAAAAGTATTTCGTGAACCACCGTCACGCCCTAGAACACGCAAACAAGTACAATGAGACTCGATAACGAGTCATAAAGCAATGCCAATCACAACCCCAATAGGGTTTTATAAACATATACAAGCATCATAGGCAACCAGAAAATCCGGAAATGCAATTAACTTTGGCCCTGAAAAAAAACAGTTTTGTCCTCATTTTGCGGTAATGGCACCGATTTCACTACGATTATCGGATGAGGGTGAAAGACTCACCGTTTCGAAGCTAAGAAACAGGGCTACAACAATGTAGAAGGTCACTCAGTCCAATTCCTAGCAAAACTAGGTCAAATATGCAAAATACCAAACCAGAACCTTAATTGCAGGTTTACAAATTACACTATGCTGTAATTAGTCCAACTCAGTCTATACAAGTCCAAATTCATTGATTCCAAAGGCATGCGGTAGCTAAGACATCAAGATACATTTCATCAGAAGACCTCAACAACCAAATCCAAAGCAATTCCAGCCAAAACCACCAATTACAGACGCAGTTCTTACATCCTGAAACCCAGAACAGCAATAGTAATTTCGACTTTTCTCACTCCACACAACTCCGATTGACCTAAAATTTTACAGGCACCTCACACACATCAATACCTAAACTTTCATGTTTTAAGTAATGGCCAATTCGGCCTCTATCTAGGACCTAAAATTTCGGACAGAATGCCCCCCTCAAGAACCCTAGTTTTCTGAAATTTCTTCCAAACCAGAAATTGGTTGCAAATACCAATCATGTACACCTACTAGAGTCATTAACCATCATTTCCAACCATCATAGATAGCCACAACATCATGATCACATTAAACCAGAAAAATCACCAATAAATTGAAAACTTCATCAATTCATCCAAAAGCAAGAAATAAACCACAAAATTCATCCCTTTAGCTACCACTAGGCACAAGTTAAGCTTCATTAAGTGTAGGAGAAAGTTCAATCACCACTCACCTAGTAAACAAGAGAGGGAGAGTTGTAGGACACCTTAGCTCCTCCAAACACTTCACCAAACAAACCACTAACACCTAGTGAAAGGGTTTTATGGAGTAGAAACAAGTTTAGGTGATTGCTTTGGATGATTTGCACTAGATGGATGCCAAGATTTTGAAGAGTTTCTTCCTTCCTAAGCTCAAGGTGGCCGGCCAAGAAGATGAAGACAAGAGTGAATTTTTTTGTGATTTTTGGAGATATTTAACCACATGGTCAAAAGGTCAAAAAAAAATGAATAGTAAGTCATAAAGGTACAACCAATCCCAACATGACAAGTGTCACTTCATTAATGCATTCCTATCCTTCTTTTTTTCCTCTCACATCAATCACTTCACATCCTCTACTTATCTCTTAACACCCGATAAATTTCAACCAGTATCCGAAACCTAACCTAATTGGCCGAATTTTTCCGAACTTTTCGCACTAGTGGGTCCCACGTCCGATATATATCCTTAATTTTTCAAAAACTCTCCAATACTAGAAAAATCATCTAAAAACATAATTACTCATAAAATTCACCAGGAAAATTTTTCCTAAGCCAGAAAATGCAGAAAACATGTCTTCAAAGGGGAAAAACCCTAGGAAAATTATTAAGGAATTTACGGGTTCTCACACTCTCTCCCCCTTAAAAGAATTTCGCCCTCGAAATTCCTTATCATTGGCTACTCCGGGATACAAGAATTTTAATACTTCCTTCTCCTGATTAAATTGAGCATCATACTTAGCTAACAAATCTGTACCCCCTTCACTGGCCAGGTTCAGTAAATTCTTACCTTCCACGTCCTCTAATGGGTCAAAGACTTGTTGTTGTTCTAAGGAGTACACCCGAGAGGACACTTTCGATCCATCCTTGTCCCCCTTTGACTGGGCAGGGTTGGTCGTAGTTGGTGGCAGAGTCCCTTGCCGCTCGCGCAGGCGAGCTGGACAGTTAGCAATTTGATGTTCGGCACTCCCACAGAGCAAGCATTTTCCTCCTTTCTTCCAGCAATTGTCCTCCGAGTGGTTTAGTTTTCCGCAATACCCGCAGGGTCCGCGTGCTATAGAAGCCGAGCCTCCTCTTGACGGGCTCTCTTGTGACACTCCCGGCATCCTTACTCCTCCCGTTCCCCGCCCAAACTTGGGAGGGGTACTTTCATCCCCCTGCCCCGAACTACTTCCAGGAAATCCTCTCTTTTTCGCCTGGAAGTTTTTCACCTGGAGCCTAGCATTCTCTACTCGCTGTGCCTTCTCCACTGCTTCGCTGAAGGCGTTAATTTGGGCTGCCGCGAGGTCCTTCTGGATTTCTACGTTCAGGCCCTGGACAAATCGCCGTATTCTTCGTTGCTCGGTCATGATGAGTTCAGGCGCAAATTTGGATAGGCGGGTGAATTGGCGCTCATATTCCGCCACAGTTTGAGCTCCTTGGAGGAGTCGAATGAACTCGTCTTCCTTCCTCTCCTGAACTAGAGGAGGGAAAAACTTCGCATTGAACTCTCTGATGAAGTTCACCCAAGTCCTAGGTATCTGTTCTCGTTCCCACTTCGGCCGAATTACGTTCCACCAGGAACGGGCTGCCCCCTCAAGCTGGAACACGGCAAAAGTCACCTGCCGTTCGTCAGGGTAGTGTAAGGCTGCAAATATATCCACCATCTTTTCAAGCCATCTTTCGGCGACGTCTGGGTCGGGTCCCCCAACAAACTTTGGCGGAGCGAACTTTTGGAATCGTTCGAGAGCTCTGTCTTCACTCTCGATATGGTTACCAGGGTTTCCAGGGTTAGGGTTTGGGTTTTGGCCCTGTTGCTGCACCACTTGTGCCAGCAAGTCTGTCATTTGCTGCATAGCAGCAGCGATTTGCACATTAGGGTTTACGTGCGGTTCCAGATTGGGTCCAGTAGAGGTTTCCCCCGTACCCCTAACCGGTGTGGGTTGTCTAGTTCTGCGCCCACGTCCCCGACCACTCCGTGTACCTTTCATGAGTTTTACTTGGTCTAGGCAATAATACTAAACCAAAATAAGCACGATGCATGTGAGTAACACTCAAAACTTTTATAGTAACACACATTTATACATTCCAAACAAGATCAAAACATATATATACAAGCCGGTCAAAATTAAGCCACACACATATATACAGCCAGTTAAGTCAGGTACAAACATAAACGATCCACCGAGGAATGGCCTTTCTAGTTCACCAAATCCTTTCTAACCTAGGTCCTCATATCTTTCGTATCCGGGCGCAAGAATCCCATCTAAGATAATTCACAACTCGAGCCGGCCGGTCCCAAGAGTAAACCATCTTTATTAAAGATTCCTACCCGACATACATACCTAGCTTCCTCGAGTCCCATGATAATGATTCGTACACTTATCACATGCCCGGTTCATAACTTATGCTCAAACGAGCACTTAGACATATTCATGAAATTAGGACCACAACACCACTTGGCCCAGTCTCACTCCGCGCAGAGACCACGCGAAGTGGCTCTGATACCACTTGTAACAGTTCTCAGGGTCACATTACAGGGTACCTATCAGCTTGCCACCCGCACGCGGGCATCCCCTACGGAGAGTTTCGCTTCGTGACTCTTCACGAACGAGAGGCTCGGGGCTTTTCCAGACGAAGGACTTAAGGTCCCAACTGTCGGCATATGGCTCTGATACCACTTGTAACAGTTCTCAGGGTCACATTACAGGGTACCTATCAGCTTGCCACCCGCACGCGGGCATCCCTACGGAGAGTTTCGCTTCGTGACTCTTCACGAACGAGAGGCTCGGGACTTTTCCAGACGAAGGACTTAAGGTCCCAACTGTCGGCATATGGCTCTGATACCACTTGTAACAGCCCCACTTTCCCCTAATGCGAACCAAAGGGGTTAGCGGACTGCCTGCCCAACTCTCGCCAGGACTACGGATCAGTTCACGTCGATCTAATACATTTCGGAACATACTCACGCGCGTAAACAAGTCAAAATCACAAAATAAAAAAAAAACGAAAATCGAAGCCGATGATGAACAGTACCGGCCACGTCAGAATCCAGATACTAGGCCGAGAGTAGCCAAAATTTTTCTTTTGCCGTTTGAAATACGAGTTGATCCGAAATTCAACCAAATATCAACCAAACATACATACATTGAAATGTAACATTTACAAGCCAAAGCGGCATATCAAAAACCATTCATTACGAATATACATGTTCGGTTTGCCAATCAAAAGAAAGTGAACCCAATACACGTTAGGGTTTCATTCAAAGAGCTATCCAAAAGATACATTTACATGAGCTCAACTTGACAACCAACAAGTATAACCTTTCCAAAAGTGGTCATTTTCCTGTAAGGAAAACAAATGGAATGGAATGAGCTTAAGCCCAGTGAGTTACTACCACATAAGCAACAAAGATCACATAAGCATAATCGTTCATTTCAAGTACACAATTAAGAAGTAAAACAAGTCGGTAAAAGGATACGGACGGCTCTCAAGAGCCCATTTCCACGCTTACATTCTTGATCCAATCTCATTGACTCTCCGTCAACGTTTATGAGTACCAACCGTAGAACCCACTTCACTCCCATCCCTTCCACCAAACATACCCCAACCGGGCCCGCACTCCAATCAGTAGCTTTTGGTAATACTCGAGTTTACCGGAATCAAGAGTCTCATTACTACAAGATTCCCCAGTACAGTCCCCGTGGCATGTCAATTTTCACGACCAAGCCCCCGCCGGCTCGATTCAATTGACTACCAACGGGGTTGAGCTCAGTAGTACAGTAAGGCCGTTGGATACTCGTCCAAACGGCACCAAATCAGTTTTTCATGAAGTGAATTCAATATCTCATATAGCAAGTGCAGTATATCAGTGAAGCGGTAAACAGTCATTAACGGTATCACAAGGGGTGAGGGCGGTCAAGTACACCCTCACCTCAATCAATTCCAATAGCCAAATAAGCCTTCAAGGCATCAAAATCACATATAGCAAAGCCACATTGTAACATTCAAGTGAGTAGTATACTCACCAATCAAGTAAGTGTTGTTTCATGCACGTCCGTCAAAAGTATTTCGTGAACCACCGTCACGCCCTAGAACACGCAAACAAGTACAATGAGACTCGATAACGAGTCATAAAGCAATGCCAATCACAACCCCAATAGGGTTTTATAAACATATACAAGCATCATAGGCAACCAGAAAATCCGGAAATGCAATTAACTTTGGCCCTGAAAAAAAACAGTTTTGTCCTCATTTTGCGGTAATGGCACCGATTTCACTACGATTATCGGATGAGGGTGAAAGACTCACCGTTTCGAAGCTAAGAAACAGGGCTACAACAATGTAGAAGGTCACTTAGTCCAATTCCTAGCAAAACTAGGTCAAATATGCAAAATACCAAACCAGAACCTTAATTGCAGGTTTACAAATTACACTATGCTGTAATTAGTCCAACTCAGTCTATACAAGTCCAAATTCATTGATTCCAAAGGCATGCGGTAGCTAAGACATCAAGCTACATTTCATCAGAATACCTCAACAACCAAATCCAAAGCAATTCCAGCCAAAACCACCAATTACAGACGCAGTTCTTACATCCTGAAACCCAGAACAGCAATAGTAATTTCGACTTTTCTCACTCCACACAACTCCGATTGACCTAAAATTTTACAGGCACCTCACACACATCAATACCTAAAACTTTCATGTTTTAAGTAATGGCCAATTCGGCCTCTATCTAGGACCTAAAATTTCGGACAGAATGCCCCCCTCAAGAACCCTAGTTTTCTGAAATTTCTTCCAAACCAGAAATTGGTTGCAAATACCAATCATGTACACCTACTAGAGTCATTAACCATCATTTCCAACCATCATAGATAGCCACAACATCATGATCACATTAAACCAGAAAAATCACCAATAAATTGAAAACTTCATCAATTCATCCAAAAGCAAGAAATAAACCACAAAATTCATCCCTTTAGCTACCACTAGGCACAAGTTAAGCTTCATTAAGTGTAGAAGAAAGTTCAATCACCACTCACCTAGTAAACAAGAGAGGGAGAGTTGTAGGACACCTTAGCTCCTCCAAACACTTCACCAAACAAACCACTAACACCTAGTGAAAGGGTTTTATGGAGTAGAAACAAGTTTAGGTGATTGCTTTGGATGATTTGCACTAGATGGATGCCAAGATTTTGAAGAGTTTCTTCCTTCCTAAGCTCAAGGTGGCCGGCCAAGAAGATGAAGACAAGAGTGAATTTTTTTGTGATTTTTGGAGATATTTAACCACATGGTCAAAAGGTCAAAAAAAAAATGAATAGTAAGTCATAAAGGTACAACCAATCCCAACATGACAAGTGTCACTTCATTAATGCATTCCTATCCTTCTTTTTTTCCTCTCACATCAATCACTTCACATCCTCTACTTATCTCTTAACACCCGATAAATTTCAACCAGTATCCGAAACCTAACCTAATTGGCCGAATTTTTCTGAACTTTTCGCACTAGTGGGTCCCACGTCCGATATATATCCTTAATTTTTCAAAAACTCTCCAATACTAGAAAAATCATCTAAAAACATAATTACTCATAAAATTCACCAGGAAAATTTTTCCTAAGCCAGAAAATGCAGAAAACATGTCTTCAAAGGGGAAAAACCCTAGGAAAATTATTAAGGAATTTACGGGTTCTCACACTCTCTCCCCCTTAAAAGAATTTCGCCCTCGAAATTCCTTATCATTGGCTACTCCGGGATACAAGAATTTTAATACTTCCTTCTCCTGATTAAATTGAGCATCATACTTAGCTAACAAATCTGTACCCCCTTCACTGGCCAGGTTCAGTAAATTCTTACCTTCCACGTCCTCTAATGGGTCAAAGACTTGTTGTTGTTCTAAGGAGTACACCCGAGAGGACACTTTCGATCCATCCTTGTCCCCCTTTGACTGGGCAGGGTTGGTCGTAGTTGGTGGCAGAGTCCCTTGCCGCTCGCGCAGGCGAGCTGGACAGTTAGCAATTTGATGTTCGGCACTCCCACAGAGCAAGCATTTTCCTCCTTTCTTCCAGCAATTGTCCTCCGAGTGGTTTAGTTTTCCGCAATACCCGCAGGGTCCGCGTGCTATAGAAGCCGAGCCTCCTCTTGACGGGCTCTCTTGTGACACTCCCGGCATCCTTACTCCTCCCGTTCCCCGCCCAAACTTGGGAGGGGTACTTTCATCCCCCTGCCCCGAACTACTTCCAGGAAATCCTCTCTTTTTCGCCTGGAAGTTTTTCACCTGGAGCCTAGCATTCTCTACTCGTTGTGCCTTCTCCACTGCTTCGCTGAAGGCGTTAATTTGGGCTGCCGCGAGGTCCTTCTGGATTTCTACGTTCAGGCCCTGGACAAATCGCCGTATTCTTCGTTGCTCGGTCATGATGAGTTCGGGCGCAAATTTGGATAGGCGGGTGAATTGGCTCTCATATTCCGCCACAGTTTGAGCTCCTTGGAGGAGTCGAATGAACTCGTCTTCCTTCCTCTCCTGAACTAGAGGAGGGAAAAACTTCGCATTGAACTCTCTGATGAAGTTCACCCAAGTCCTAGGTATCTGTTCTCGTTCCCACTTCGGCCGAATTACGTTCCACCAGGAACGGGCTGCCCCCTCAAGCTGGAACACGGCAAAAGTCACCTGCCGTTCGTCAGGGTAGTGTAAGGCTGCAAATATATCCACCATCTTTTCAAGCCATCTTTCGGCGACGTCTGGGTCGGGTCCCCCAACAAACTTTGGCGGAGCGAACTTTTGGAATCGTTCGAGAGCTCTGTCTTCACTCTCGATATGGTTACCAGGGTTTCCAGGGTTAGGGTTTGGGTTTTGGCCCTGTTGCTGCACCACTTGTGCCAGCAAGTCTGTCATTTGCTGCATAGCAGCAGCGATTTGCACATTAGGGTTTACGTGCGGTTCCAGATTGGGTCCAGTAGAGGTTTCCCCCGTACCCCTAACCGGTGTGGGTTGTCTAGTTCTGCGCCCACGTCCCCGACCACTCCGTGTACCTTTCATGAGTTTTACTTGGTCTAGGCAATAATACTAAACCAAAATAAGCACGATGCATGTGAGTAACACTCAAAACTTTTATAGTAACACACATTTATACATTCCAAACAAGATCAAAACATATATATACAAGCCGGTCAAAATTAAGCCACACACATATATACAGCCAGTTAAGTCAGGTACAAACATAAACGATCCACCGAGGAATGGCCTTTCTAGTTCACCAAATCCTTTCTAACCTAGGTCCTCATATCTTTCGTATCCGGGCGCAAGAATCCCATCTAAGATAATTCACAACTCGAGCCGGCCGGTCCCAAGAGTAAACCATCTTTATTAAAGATTCCTACCCGACATACATACCTAGCTTCCTCGAGTCCCATGATAATGATTCGTACACTTATCACATGCCCGGTTCATAACTTATGCTCAAACGAGCACTTAGACATATTCATGAAATTAGGACCACAACACCACTTGGCCCAGTCTCACTCCGCGCAGAGACCACGCGAAGTGGCTCTGATACCACTTGTAACAGTTCTCAGGGTCACATTACAGGGTACCTATCAGCTTGCCACCCGCACGCGGGCATCCCCTACGGAGAGTTTCGCTTCGTGACTCTTCACGAACGAGAGGCTCGGGGCTTTTCCAGACGAAGGACTTAAGGTCCCAACTGTCGGCATACTGATACCACTTGTAACAGTTCTCAGGGTCACATTACAGGGTACCTATCAGCTTGCCACCCGCACGCGGGCATCCCCTACGGAGAGTTTCGCTTCGTGACTCTTCACGAACGAGAGGCTCGGGGCTTTTCCAGACGAAGGACTTAAGGTCCCAACTGTCGGCATATGGCTCTGATACCACTTGTAACAGCCCCACTTTCCCCTAATGCGAACCAAAGGGGTTAGCGGACTGCCTGCCCAACTCTCGCCAGGACTACGGATCAGTTCACGTCGATCTAATACGTTTCGGAACATACTCACGCGCGTAAACAAGTCAAAATCACAAAATAAAAAAAAACGAAAATCGAAGCCGATGATGAACAGTACCGGCCACGTCAGAATCCAGATACTAGGCCGAGAGTAGCCAAAATTTTTCTTTTGCCGTTTGAAATACGAGTTGATCCGAAATTCAACCAAATATCAACCAAACATACATACATTGAAATGTAACATTTACAAGCCAAAGCGGCATATCAAAAACCATTCATTACGAATATACATGTTCGGTTTGCCAATCAAAAGAAAGTGAACCCAATACACGTTAGGGTTTCATTCAAAGAGCTATCCAAAAGATACATTTACATGAGCTCAACTTGACAACCAACAAGTATAACCTTTCCAAAAGTGGTCATTTTCCTGTAAGGAAAACAAATGGAATGGAATGAGCTTAAGCCCAGTGAGTTACTACCACATAAGCAACAAAGATCACATAAGCATAATCGTTCATTTCAAGTACACAATTAAGAAGTAAAACAAGTCGGTAAAAGGATACGGACGGCTCTCAAGAGCCCATTTCCACGCTTACATTCTTGATCCAATCTCATTGACTCTCCGTCAACGTTTATGAGTACCAACCGTAGAACCCACTTCACTCCCATCCCTTCCACCAAACATACCCCAACCGGGCCCGCACTCCAATCAGTAGCTTTTGGTAATACTCGAGTTTACCGGAATCAAGAGTCTCATTACTACAAGATTCCCCAGTACAGTCCCCGTGGCATGTCAATTTTCACGACCAAGCCCTCGCCGGCTCGATTCAATTGACTACCAACGGGGTTGAGCTCAGTAGTACAGTAAGGCCGTTGGATACTCGTCCAAACGACACCAAATCAGTTTTTCATGAAGTGAATTCAATATCTCATATAGCAAGTGCAGTATATCAGTGAAGCGGTAAACAGTCATTAACGGTATCACAAGGGGTGAGGGCGGTCAAGTACACCCTCACCTCAATCCATTCCAATAGCCAAATAAGCCTTCAAGGCATCAAAATCACATATAGCAAAGCCACATTGTAACATTCAAGTGAGTAGTATACTCACCAATCAAGTAAGTGTTGTTTCATGCACGTCCGTCAAAAGTATTTCGTGAACCACCGTCACGCCCTAGAACACGCAAACAAGTACAATGAGACTCGATAACGAGTCATAAAGCAATGCCAATCACAACCCCAATAGGGTTTTATAAACATATACAAGCATCATAGGCAACCAGAAAATCCGGAAATGCAATTAACTTTGGCCCTGAAAAAAAACAGTTTTGTCCTCATTTTGCGGTAATGGCACCGATTTCACTACGATTATCGGATGAGGGTGAAAGACTCACCGTTTCGAAGCTAAGAAACAGGGCTACAACAATGTAGAAGGTCACTCAGTCCAATTCCTAGCAAAACTAGGTCAAATATGCAAAATACCAAACCAGAACCTTAATTGCAGGTTTACAAATTACACTATGCTGTAATTAGTCCAACTCAGTCTATACAAGTCCAAATTCATTGATTCCAAAGGCATGCGGTAGCTAAGACATCAAGCTACATTTCATCAGAAGACCTCAACAACCAAATCCAAAGCAATTCCAGCCAAAACCACCAATTACAGACGCAGTTCTTACATCCTGAAACCCAGAACAGCAATAGTAATTTCGACTTTTCTCACTCCACACAACTCCGATTGACCTAAAATTTTACAGGCACCTCACACACATCAATACCTAAACTTTCATGTTTTAAGTAATGGCCAATTCGGCCTCTATCTAGGACCTAAAATTTCGGACAGAATGCCCCCCTCAAGAACCCTAGTTTTCTGAAATTTCTTCCAAACCAGAAATTGGTTGCAAATACCAATCATGTACACCTACTAGAGTCATTAACCATCATTTCCAACCATCATAGATAGCCACAACATCATGATCACATTAAACCAGAAAAATCACCAATAAATTGAAAACTTCATCAATTCATCCAAAAGCAAGAAATAAACCACAAAATTCATCCCTTTAGCTACCACTAGGCACAAGTTAAGCTTCATTAAGTGTAGGAGAAAGTTCAATCACCACTCACCTAGTAAACAAGAGAGGGAGAGTTGTAGGACACCTTAGCTCCTCCAAACACTTCACCAAACAAACCACTAACACCTAGTGAAAGGGTTTTATGGAGTAGAAACAAGTTTAGGTGATTGCTTTGGATGATTTGCACTAGATGGATGCCAAGATTTTGAAGAGTTTCTTCCTTCCTAAGCTCAAGGTGGCCGGCCAAGAAGATGAAGACAAGAGTGAATTTTTTTGTGATTTTTGGAGATATTTAACCACATGGTCAAAAGGTCAAAAAAAAATGAATAGTAAGTCATAAAGGTACAACCAATCCCAACATGACAAGTGTCACTTCATTAATGCATTCCTATCCTTCTTTTTTTCCTCTCACATCAATCACTTCACATCCTCTACTTATCTCTTAACACCCGATAAATTTCAACCAGTATCCGAAACCTAACCTAATTGGCCGAATTTTTCTGAACTTTTCGCACTAGTGGGTCCCACGTCCGATATATATCCTTAATTTTTCAAAAACTCTCCAATACTAGAAAAATCATCTAAAAACATAATTACTCATAAAATTCACCAGGAAAATTTTTCCTAAGCCAGAAAATGCAGAAAACATGTCTTCAAAGGGGAAAAACCCTAGGAAAATTATTAAGGAATTTACGGGTTCTCACACTCTCTCCCCCTTAAAAGAATTTCGCCCTCGAAATTCCTTATCATTGGCTACTCCGGGATACAAGAATTTTAATACTTCCTTCTCCTGATTAAATTGAGCATCATACTTAGCTAACAAATCTGTACCCCCTTCACTGGCCAGGTTCAGTAAATTCTTACCTTCCACGTCCTCTAATGGGTCAAAGACTTGTTGTTGTTCTAAGGAGTACACCCGAGAGGACACTTTCGATCCATCCTTGTCCCCCTTTGACTGGGCAGGGTTGGTCGTAGTTGGTGGCAGAGTCCCTTGCCGCTCGCGCAGGCGAGCTGGACAGTTAGCAATTTGATGTTCGGCACTCCCACAGAGCAAGCATTTTCCTCCTTTCTTCCAGCAATTGTCCTCCGAGTGGTTTAGTTTTCCGCAATACCCGCAGGGTCCGCGTGCTATAGAAGCCGAGCCTCCTCTTGACGGGCTCTCTTGTGACACTCCCGGCATCCTTACTCCTCCCGTTCCCCGCCCAAACTTGGGAGGGGTACTTTCATCCCCCTGCCCCGAACTACTTCCAGGAAATCCTCTCTTTTTCGCCTGGAAGTTTTTCACCTGGAGCCTAGCATTCTCTACTCGCTGTGCCTTCTCCACTGCTTCGCTGAAGGCGTTAATTTGGGCTGCCGCGAGGTCCTTCTGGATTTCTACGTTCAGGCCCTGGACAAATCGCCGTATTCTTCGTTGCTCGGTCATGATGAGTTCGGGCGCAAATTTGGATAGGCGGGTGAATTGGCGCTCATATTCCGCCACAGTTTGAGCTCCTTGGAGGAGTCGAATGAACTCGTCTTCCTTCCTCTCCTGAACTAGAGGAGGGAAAAACTTCGCATTGAACTCTCTGATGAAGTTCACCCAAGTCCTAGGTATCTGTTCTCGTTCCCACTTCGGCCGAATTACGTTCCACCAGGAACGGGCTGCCCCCTCAACACGGCAAAAGTCACCTGCCGTTCGTCAGGGTAGTGTAAGGCTGCAAATATATCCACCATCTTTTCAAGCCATCTTTCGGCGACGTCTGGGTCGGGTCCCCCAACAAACTTTGGCGGAGCGAACTTTTGGAATCGTTCGAGAGCTCTGTCTTCACTCTCGATATGGTTACCAGGGTTTCCAGGGTTAGGGTTTGGGTTTTGGCCCTGTTGCTGCACCACTTGTGCCAGCAAGTCTGTCATTTGCTGCATAGCAGCAGCGATTTGCACATTAGGGTTTACGTGCGGTTCCAGATTGGGTCCAGTAGAGGTTTCCCCCGTACCCCTAACCGGTGTGGGTTGTCTAGTTCTGCGCCCACGTCCCCGACCACTCCGTGTACCTTTCATGAGTTTTACTTGGTCTAGGCAATAATACTAAACCAAAATAAGCACGATGCATGTGAGTAACACTCAAAACTTTTATAGTAACACACATTTATACATTCCAAACAAGATCAAAACATATATATACAAGCCGGTCAAAATTAAGCCACACACATATATACAGCCAGTTAAGTCAGGTACAAACATAAACGATCCACCGAGGAATGGCCTTTCTAGTTCACCAAATCCTTTCTAACCTAGGTCCTCATATCTTTCGTATCCGGGCGCAAGAATCCCATCTAAGATAATTCACAACTCGAGCCGGCCGGTCCCAAGAGTAAACCATCTTTATTAAAGATTCCTACCCGACATACATACCTAGCTTCCTCGAGTCCCATGATAATGATTCGTACACTTATCACATGCCCGGTTCATAACTTATGCTCAAACGAGCACTTAGACATATTCATGAAATTAGGACCACAACACCACTTGGCCCAGTCTCACTCCGCGCAGAGACCACGCGAAGTGGCTCTGATACCACTTGTAACAAGTGGGTGTACACTTGTCACATTACAGTTCTCACAGACACTTAAGGTCCCACCCTGGTAACAGAGGGCAGTACCTATCAGCTTGCCACCCGCACGCGGGCATCCCCTACGGAGAGTTTCGCTTCGTGACTCTTCACGAACGAGAGGCTCGGGGCTTTTCCAGACGAAGGACTTAAGGTCCCAACTGTCGGCATATGGCTCTGATACCACTTGTAACAGCCCCACTTTCCCCTAATGCGAACCAAAGGGGTTAGCGGACTGCCTGCCCAACTCTCGCCAGGACTACGGATCAGTTCACGTCGATCTAATACGTTTCGGAACATACTCACGCGCGTAAACAAGTCAAAATCACAAAATAAAAAAAAACGAAAATCGAAGCCGATGATGAACAGTACCGGCCACGTCAGAATCCAGATACTAGGCCGAGAGTAGCCAAAATTTTTCTTTTGCCGTTTGAAATACGAGTTGATCCGAAATTCAACCAAATATCAACCAAACATACATACATTGAAATGTAACATTTACAAGCCAAAGCGGCATATCAAAAACCATTCATTACGAATATACATGTTCGGTTTGCCAATCAAAAGAAAGTGAACCCAATACACATTAGGGTTTCATTCAAAGAGCTATCCAAAAGATACATTTACATGAGCTCAACTTGACAACCAACAAGTATAACCTTTCCAAAAGTGGTCATTTTCCTGTAAGGAAAACAAATGGAATGGAATGAGCTTAAGCCCAGTGAGTTACTACCACATAAGCAACAAAGATCACATAAGCATAATCGTTCATTTCAAGTACACAATTAAGAAGTAAAACAAGTCGGTAAAAGGATACGGACGGCTCTCAAGAGCCCATTTCCACGCTTACATTCTTGATCCAATCTCATTGACTCTCCGTCAACGTTTATGAGTACCAACCGTAGAACCCACTTCACTCCCATCCCTTCCACCAAACATACCCCAACCGGGCCCGCACTCCAATCAGTAGCTTTTGGTAATACTCGAGTTTACCGGAATCAAGAGTCTCATTACTACAAGATTCCCCAGTACAGTCCCCGTGGCATGTCAATTTTCACGACCAAGCCCCCGCCGGCTCGATTCAATTGACTACCAACGGGGTTGAGCTCAGTAGTACAGTAAGGCCGTTGGATACTCGTCCAAACGACACCAAATCAGTTTTTCATGAAGTGAATTCAATATCTCATATAGCAAGTGCAGTATATCAGTGAAGCGGTAAACAGTCATTAACGGTATCACAAGGGGTGAGGGCGGTCAAGTACACCCTCACCTCAATCAATTCCAATAGCCAAATAAGCCTTCAAGGCATCAAAATCACATATAGCAAAGCCACATTGTAACATTCAAGTGAGTAGTATACTCACCAATCAAGTAAGTGTTGTTTCATGCACGTCCGTCAAAAGTATTTCGTGAACCACCGTCACGCCCTAGAACACGCAAACAAGTACAATGAGACTCGATAACGAGTCATAAAGCAATGCCAATCACAACCCCAATAGGGTTTTATAAACATATACAAGCATCATAGGCAACCAGAAAATCCGGAAATGCAATTAACTTTGGCCCTGAAAAAAAACAGTTTTGTCCTCATTTTGCGGTAATGGCACCGATTTCACTACGATTATCGGATGAGGGTGAAAGACTCACCGTTTCGAAGCTAAGAAACAGGGCTACAACAATGTAGAAGGTCACTCAGTCCAATTCCTAGCAAAACTAGGTCAAATATGCAAAATACCAAACCAGAACCTTAATTGCAGGTTTACAAATTACACTATGCTGTAATTAGTCCAACTCAGTCTATACAAGTCCAAATTCATTGATTCCAAAGGCATGCGGTAGCTAAGACATCAAGCTACATTTCATCAGAAGACCTCAACAACCAAATCCAAAGCAATTCCAGCCAAAACCACCAATTACAGACGCAGTTCTTACATCCTGAAACCCAGAACAGCAATAGTAATTTCGACTTTTCTCACTCCACACAACTCCGATTGACCTAAAATTTTACAGGCACCTCACACACATCAATACCTAAACCTTTCATGTTTTAAGTAATGGCCAATTCGGCCTCTATCTAGGACCTAAAATTTCGGACAGAATGCCCCCCTCAAGAACCCTAGTTTTCTGAAATTTCTTCCAAACCAGAAATTGGTTGCAAATACCAATCATGTACACCTACTAGATAGATCACAACCAGAAAAAATCACCAATAAATTGAAAACTTCATCAATTCATCCAAAAGCAAGAAATAAACCACAAAATTCATCCCTTTAGCTACCACTAGGCACAAGTTAAGCTTCATTAAGTGTAGGAGAAAGTTCAATCACCACTCACCTAGTAAACAAGAGAGGGAGAGTTGTAGGACACCTTAGCTCCTCCAAACACTTCACCAAACAAACCACTAACACCTAGTGAAAGGGTTTTATGGAGTAGAAACAAGTTTAGGTGATTGCTTTGGATGATTTGCACTAGATGGATGCCAAGATTTTGAAGAGTTTCTTCCTTCCTAAGCTCAAGGTGGCCGGCCAAGAAGATGAAGACAAGAGTGAATTTTTTTGTGATTTTTGGAGATATTTAACCACATGGTCAAAAGGTCAAAAAAAAAATGAATAGTAAGTCATAAAGGTACAACCAATCCCAACATGACAAGTGTCACTTCATTAATGCATTCCTATCCTTCTTTTTTTCCTCTCACATCAATCACTTCACATCCTCTACTTATCTCTTAACACCCGATAAATTTCAACCAGTATCCGAAACCTAACCTAATTGGCCGAATTTTTCCGAACTTTTCGCACTAGTGGGTCCCACGTCCGATATATATCCTTAATTTTTCAAAAACTCTCCAATACTAGAAAAATCATCTAAAAACATAATTACTCATAAAATTCACCAGGAAAATTTTTCCTAAGCCAGAAAATGCAGAAAACATGTCTTCAAAGGGGAAAAACCCTAGGAAAATTATTAAGGAATTTACGGGTTCTCACACTCTCTCCCCCTTAAAAGAATTTCGCCCTCGAAATTCCTTATCATTGGCTACTCCGGGATACAAGAATTTTAATACTTCCTTCTCCTGATTAAATTGAGCATCATACTTAGCTAACAAATCTGTACCCCCTTCACTGGCCAGGTTCAGTAAATTCTTACCTTCCACGTCCTCTAAT
Organism: Coffea eugenioides; assembly: GCF_003713205.1. Taxonomy (NCBI): domain Eukaryota; kingdom Viridiplantae; phylum Streptophyta; class Magnoliopsida; order Gentianales; family Rubiaceae; genus Coffea; species Coffea eugenioides. The sequence continues at coordinate 8,654 of NW_020862704.1, read as the reverse complement.
GGGTCAAAGACTTGTTGTTGTTCTAAGGAGTACACCCGAGAGGACACTTTCGATCCATCCTTGTCCCCCTTTGACTGGGCAGGGTTGGTCGTAGTTGGTGGCAGAGTCCCTTGCCGCTCGCGCAGGCGAGCTGGACAGTTAGCAATTTGATGTTCGGCACTCCCACAGAGCAAGCATTTTCCTCCTTTCTTCCAGCAATTGTCCTCCGAGTGGTTTAGTTTTCCGCAATACCCGCAGGGTCCGCGTGCTATAGAAGCCGAGCCTCCTCTTGACGGGCTCTCTTGTGACACTCCCGGCATCCTTACTCCTCCCGTTCCCCGCCCAAACTTGGGAGGGGTACTTTCATCCCCCTGCCCCGAACTACTTCCAGGAAATCCTCTCTTTTTCGCCTGGAAGTTTTTCACCTGGAGCCTAGCATTCTCTACTCGCTGTGCCTTCTCCACTGCTTCGCTGAAGGCGTTAATTTGGGCTGCCGCGAGGTCCTTCTGGATTTCTACGTTCAGGCCCTGGACAAATCGCCGTATTCTTCGTTGCTCGGTCATGATGAGTTCGGGCGCAAATTTGGATAGGCGGGTGAATTGGCGCTCATATTCCGCCACAGTTTGAGCTCCTTGGAGGAGTCGAATGAACTCGTCTTCCTTCCTCTCCTGAACTAGAGGAGGGAAAAACTTCGCATTGAACTCTCTGATGAAGTTCACCCAAGTCCTAGGTATCTGTTCTCGTTCCCACTTCGGCCGAATTACGTTCCACCAGGAACGGGCTGCCCCCTCAAGCTGGAACACGGCAAAAGTCACCTGCCGTTCGTCAGGGTAGTGTAAGGCTGCAAATATATCCACCATCTTTTCAAGCCATCTTTCGGCGACGTCTGGGTCGGGTCCCCCAACAAACTTTGGCGGAGCGAACTTTTGGAATCGTTCGAGAGCTCTGTCTTCACTCTCGATATGGTTACCAGGGTTTCCAGGGTTAGGGTTTGGGTTTTGGCCCTGTTGCTGCACCACTTGTGCCAGCAAGTCTGTCATTTGCTGCATAGCAGCAGCGATTTGCACATTAGGGTTTACGTGCGGTTCCAGATTGGGTCCAGTAGAGGTTTCCCCCGTACCCCTAACCGGTGTGGGTTGTCTAGTTCTGCGCCCACGTCCCCGACCACTCCGTGTACCTTTCATGAGTTTTACTTGGTCTAGGCAATAATACTAAACCAAAATAAGCACGATGCATGTGAGTAACACTCAAAACTTTTATAGTAACACACATTTATACATTCCAAACAAGATCAAAACATATATATACAAGCCGGTCAAAATTAAGCCACACACATATATACAGCCAGTTAAGTCAGGTACAAACATAAACGATCCACCGAGGAATGGCCTTTCTAGTTCACCAAATCCTTTCTAACCTAGGCCCTCATATCTTTCGTATCCGGGCGCAAGAATCCCATCTAAGATAATTCACAACTCGAGCCGGCCGGTCCCAAGAGTAAACCATCCTTATTAAAGATTCCTACCCGACATACATACCTAGCTTCCTCGAGTCCCATGATAATGATTCGTACACTTATCACATGCCCGGTTCATAACTTATGCTCAAACGAGCACTTAGACATATTCATGAAATTAGGACCACAACACCACTTGGCCCAGTCTCACTCCGCGCAGAGACCACGCGAAGTGGCTCTGATACCACTTGTAACAGTTCTCAGGGTCACATTACAGGGTACCTATCAGCTTGCCACCCGCACGCGGGCATCCCCTACGGAGAGTTTCGCTTCGTGACTCTTCACGAACGAGAGGCTCGGGGCTTTTCCAGACGAAGGACTTAAGGTCCCAACTGTCGGCATATGGCTCTGATACCACTTGTAACAGTTCTCAGGGTCACATTACAGGGTACCTATCAGCTTGCCACCCGCACGCGGGCATCCCCTACGGAGAGTTTCGCTTCGTGACTCTTCACGAACGAGAGGCTCGGGGCTTTTCCAGACGAAGGACTTAAGGTCCCAACTGTCGGCATATGGCTCTGATACCACTTGTAACAGCCCCACTTTCCCCTAATGCGAACCAAAGGGGTTAGCGGACTGCCTGCCCAACTCTCGCCAGGACTACGGATCAGTTCACGTCGATCTAATACGTTTCGGAACATACTCACGCGCGTAAACAAGTCAAAATCACAAAATAAAAAAAAACGAAAATCGAAGCCGATGATGAACAGTACCGGCCACGTCAGAATCCAGATACTAGGCCGAGAGTAGCCAAAATTTTTCTTTTGCCGTTTGAAATACGAGTTGATCCGAAATTCAACCAAATATCAACCAAACATACATACATTGAAATGTAACATTTACAAGCCAAAGCGGCATATCAAAAACCATTCATTACGAATATACATGTTCGGTTTGCCAATCAAAAGAAAGTGAACCCAATACACATTAGGGTTTCATTCAAAGAGCTATCCAAAAGATACATTTACATGAGCTCAACTTGACAACCAACAAGTATAACCTTTCCAAAAGTGGTCATTTTCCTGTAAGGAAAACAAATGGAATGGAATGAGCTTAAGCCCAGTGAGTTACTACCACATAAGCAACAAAGATCACATAAGCATAATCGTTCATTTCAAGTACACAATTAAGAAGTAAAACAAGTCGGTAAAAGGATACGGACGGCTCTCAAGAGCCCATTTCCACGCTTACATTCTTGATCCAATCTCATTGACTCTCCGTCAACGTTTATGAGTACCAACCGTAGAACCCACTTCACTCCCATCCCTTCCACCAAACATACCCCAACCGGGCCCGCACTCCAATCAGTAGCTTTTGGTAATACTCGAGTTTACCGGAATCAAGAGTCTCATTACTACAAGATTCCCCAGTACAGTCCCCGTGGCATGTCAATTTTCACGACCAAGCCCCCGCCGGCTCGATTCAATTGACTACCAACGGGGTTGAGCTCAGTAGTACAGTAAGGCCGTTGGATACTCGTCCAAACGACACCAAATCAGTTTTTCATGAAGTGAATTCAATATCTCATATAGCAAGTGCAGTATATCAGTGAAGCGGTAAACAGTCATTAACGGTATCACAAGGGGTGAGGGCGGTCAAGTACACCCTCACCTCAATCAATTCCAATAGCCAAATAAGCCTTCAAGGCATCAAAATCACATATAGCAAAGCCACATTGTAACATTCAAGTGAGTAACATTCAAGTGAGTAGTATACTCACCAATCAAGTAAGTGTTGTTTCATGCACGTCCGTCAAAAGTATTTCGTGAACCACCGTCACGCCCTAGAACACGCAAACAAGTACAATGAGACTCGATAACGAGTCATAAAGCAATGCCAATCACAACCCCAATAGGGTTTTATAAACATATACAAGCATCATAGGCAACCAGAAAATCCGGAAATGCAATTAACTTTGGCCCTGAAAAAAAACAGTTTTGTCCTCATTTTGCGGTAATGGCACCGATTTCACTACGATTATCGGATGAGGGTGAAAGACTCACCGTTTCGAAGCTAAGAAACAGGGCTACAACAATGTAGAAGGTCACTCAGTCCAATTCCTAGCAAAACTAGGTCAAATATGCAAAATACCAAACCAGAACCTTAATTGCAGGTTTACAAATTACACTATGCTGTAATTAGTCCGACTCAGTCTATACAAGTCCAAATTCATTGATTCCAAAGGCATGCCGTAGCTAAGACATCAAGCTACATTTCATCAGAAGACCTAAACAACCAAATCCAAAGCAATTCCAGCCAAAACCACCAATTACAGACGCAGTTCTTACATCCTGAAACCCAGAACAGCAATAGTAATTTCGACTTTTCTCACTCCACACAACTCCGATTGACCTAAAATTTTACAGGCACCTCACACACATCAATACCTAAAACTTTCATGTTTTAAGTAATGGCCAATTCGGCCTCTATCTAGGACCTAAAATTTCGGACAGAATGCCCCCCTCAAGAACCCTAGTTTTCTGAAATTTCTTCCAAACCAGAAATTGGTTGCAAATACCAATCATGTACACCTACTAGAGTCATTAACCATCATTTCCAACCATCATAGATAGCCACAACATCATGATCACATTAAACCAGAAAAATCACCAATAAATTGAAAACTTCATCAATTCATCCAAAGCAAGAAATAAACCACAAAATTCATCCCTTTAGCTACCACTAGGCACAAGTTAAGCTTCATTAAGTGTAGGAGAAAGTTCAATCACCACTCACCTAGTAAACAAGAGAGGGAGAGTTGTAGGACACCTTAGCTCCTCCAAACACTTCACCAAACAAACCACTAACACCTAGTGAAAGGGTTTTATGGAGTACAAACAAGTTTAGGTGATTGCTTTGGATGATTTGCACTAGATGGATGCCAAGATTTTGAAGAGTTTCTTCCTTCCTAAGCTCAAGGTGGCCGGCCAAGAAGATGAAGACAAGAGTGAATTTTTTTGTGATTTTTGGAGATATTTAACCACATGGTCAAAAGGTCAAAAAAAAATGAATAGTAAGTCATAAAGGTACAACCAATCCCAACATGACAAGTGTCACTTCATTAATGCATTCCTATCCTTCTTTTTTTCCTCTCACATCAATCACTTCACATCCTCTACTTATCTCTTAACACCCGATAAATTTCAACCAGTATCCGAAACCTAACCTAATTGGCCGAATTTTTCTGAACTTTTCGCACTAGTGGGTCCCACGTCCGATATATATCCTTAATTTTTCAAAAACTCTTCAATACTAGAAAAATCATCTAAAAACATAATTACTCATAAAATTCACCAGGAAAATTTTTCCTAAGCCAGAAAATGCAGAAAACATGTCTTTAAAGGGGAAAAACCCTAGGAAAATTATTAGGGAATTTACGGGTTCTCACACAGGGTCGATGAAAATGGAAAAGAATATGATTTGGATTGGAAGCAAACAGACTTTTCCAATTGGGTAAAGGCTTAAACCATTGAAAAAATTGTTTAAGATTTTGAGCCAATGGTCTATTAAAGAATGGACTCTGAAATTCCATTAAAATATGATATTGATGACACAAGCACCAAAAATACCATAATAGTTCTTTTGGAAATTCAGTAGGATTGGCAATAAAAATCTGGCAGAAAGGGTATTCAGGATTTGTACCAAAGGGACTGAGTATTGATCCACCATATGAGCGGAAAAGTTCAAGCTCATATTGGTTTCTAATTCTTTCAATATTTTCTTTTTTCCATGGGTACGGTATTTCATGGATTTCTGGAGGATGGTCTTGGACCGGGATGAACATGAAACAAGGTAAGACCTTTTGTGGTAAGTCTTGTTGAGGCAAAGGTTCTTTCCTAGAAAAGAAGTCAGCAACAATATTAGTTATCCCTTTAATGTGTTTAACATCAAAGGAGTATTGGGAAAACCATGCTGCCCAACGGAGGAGTTGTGGGTGTGGGATGGTCTTTTGCTTAAAATGCAGCATTTTGGGAAATGATCCCATATCCATTTCAACTAAGAAATGTTGAGAAATGAGGAAGAAAGAGAATTTCTTTATTCCATTCCTTACCGCTAGTATTTCCTCGAAAGTGGAATGATAGTGTTGTTCAGAAGCTTTGAATTTTCCACTAGCAAAACCACAACAATGCCTTTTCCCATTAGTAAGATCTTCTTCCAGCAAAATAGCTCCCCAGTATTTATCACTGGCGTCTGTCTGTAAAATCTTTTTCCCTGTAAAATAGGAAGACCCAAGAGGGTTTCTTTCAACTTCTGGACTGCTTTTGTTTGGGACATTCCCCAAGGTGGGGGATCTTTCTTGAGCATTTTAGTCAAAGGACTAATATGCTTTGAAGCTTTGGGAATAAATTCCCTTACATAGTTGACAACACCAAGGAATTGTTGTACCTGTTGTTTTGTCAAATTTTCTTCTGGAAAATCTTTGACAGATTGTCCAACATGTTGCTCAGGTGTACAAGTTCCATTTGAAATTTTCATTCCTAAAAATGAAATTTCTTTTGTCACCATATTGCTTTATAAGATCATGAAATTGGTTAAGCAATCTGATATGTTCATCCAAAGAATGGCTGAAAAGAAGAATGTCATCAATATAAATGAGTGCTGTATGCAAGATAGGCTGAAAAATCTTTATCATCGCTTTTTGAAAAAGTGATGGTGCCGTCTTGAGACCAAAGGGCATCACCTTCCATTGATAATGATGATTTGGAATACAAAAACCAGTTTTATGCCTATCCTCAGGATAATAAATTCCTAATTGCCAAAATTCAGATTTCAAATCAAATTTTGAAAACCATTTTGCTTTCGCAATTTGAGAGAAAATTGTAAATCTGTTTGGAATAGGAAATTTATCATCAAGTAGGAAAATGTTCAAGGGTTTATAATTAATTACCAACCTCATTTTCCCTCTTACCTGTTCTGATCTCTTATTGACATAGAAAGCTTGACATGCCCATTGAGAATCAGAGACTTCAATAAAACCATGTTGCAGGAGTTCTTGGCATTATTGTTCAGCAAGTTTAGAATCTTCAGGATTCATTCCAGAATGACTTGCTTTTGTGGGATTTATATCTTCATTCTTTTTTAAAGAAGATGGCTATAAAAATCAGAATTTTCCCACAATGGATGATCACACTTTTGTAAAAACTCCTGATGGTTAGAAGCACAAGACTCGATAATTTTCTATTGAAATTTCTTGAGTCTGTCTTCTAAAGAAGTAGAGGTTTCATCCTTTATTAGATAAAGATTAGGAATTTCTATAAAAGATTTAAAAAACCTTTTGGATCTTATCCCTCTGGCTGTAATGAAAAATTTGTTTTCTCTGTAGACATCAAAGCCAAGTAAAAGATCTTTTCCGGAATCAGGATTGGCTCCTAAGAATTGGGTAGTGATAACACAATCTGGAAGGATTTTGAGAGAAATGGGATTTTTTGTGATATAATCTGTATAAAAAGATTTCCCATCAGCTCCAGTAAATAGGAGATCCAAAAATGGTCTGGTAAAACATCTTTTTTCATAATGGATAAAGAAGCACCAGTATCAAAAAATGCAATTAATGGAATAGGCGTAGAATACTTGTCCATAAGAAGATGAACAAGTGCCTAGGATATATGGGCTTTTTCCCAGTTTCCTTAGGTCTTGCCATAAGAATTTCTGGTTCCTGTAAAGCCAAAAGAGTAGAGTCAGTTTGTTCTTCTTGTTCAGAAAATTCAGATTCTAAATCAGAGAATTGTAAATTAAATTCATGTTGAATTTCTGAAATAAGATGTACTCCCTTCTGGTTTTGCGGACAGTTTTTTGCAAAATGTCCAGGCTTTCCACAGACAAAGCATTTGGTTCCTTTCTTTCCTCTGAACTGTTTATTCCTTCTCTTGAAAAATCTCCATTTCTTTCTGAAAGGTCTTCTGGAGAACTGTTTATAGCTTTTGGTGAATGTCTTGAATTTCTTAAACTTTCTCCTTTGCTTGAAGGGTCCACAAGCCTTACATTTTCCTTTGATAACGAGCTCGGGCTTTTTGCAAGCTTGATCAAGACAAACATCTCATTTGAGATACTCCCGGATAACCTTTCTGTTGTGACATAAATCATCAAGAGCTAACAAAACCGCTTGTCTCATTTGCCCTGTTGTGAGACTAAGGATTGATCCATATTTGTTATGGATATATATCCCAGCTCCTTCTGCAAGTGATTTCGGCAGTGAACTTATAAATGCTTGTTTGATATTGATATCTGCACCAAGAGTATAAAAAAGTTTAGTCATTCTTTTGAAATGCCTATTTATATCTTTCCGATCATAAGATAAACATTTCATCTGAAAAAACTCTTTTCGCTTAGTTTCTCGGCTTTCTTTGACATCTCCAATAAACATCGGATGAATGATGTTTATATTTTCTGAAAAATCTTGTCTGGTCAAGAAAGTCATTTTATCAGCATCACCAAGGCTAGTCCACCAATCTTTTAAAATTCCTGAAAAATGAGCAGTAAAGGTTGAGAGAATTTCAAAATGAGATTCTTCATGAAAATTTTGAGCAGTCAACCAAGCATGAAATTCTTGGAATTTTGCTTCCCATTTTCCAGCAGGAATATCATCTATTGAAAATAAATGTACTCCCTTTGCTTTTGGGAGATCTTGTCTTGGAGGTCTATTAGTCGATGTTTCTTCTTCTCCCTCCTCTTCATCCTCAGGTTCATCAACAACAACAGAATTCATTAAAATAAGAGGATTTTCTTTCTTATTTTCATCGAAAATTCAGTTGAATCTGGGGATTCATATTCTGATTCAGATACAGCAGATTCTGAAATATCGTAAGAGCCTGATTCTGAAATATCTGAAAAGCCTTCTTCATCATTGTCAGATATTTGAGACTGATCTGAATTGTTGTCAGCTTTAGAGGTAGTAAGGCAGGGAATTGAATCTTGATGAAGATCCTCTAACATAGAGGATAAAGGATTTTCATAGATTCTAGTAGATTCAACCGCCTTTTTTTCCTGGTGAACAGAAAAAGTAGGGTTAGATTGTACTGTATACAATAAAGAAGTCTCTGGTACAACCTGTTTTGCTTTTCTCTGTCTTTCTTCTTCTTGCTTCTTTTGTTCAGCCTCCGCATTTTGATTTTCTTTTTCTTTCTTTGCCTGAGCTTTTTTGTTCCTGCGATATTCACGA